>NC_066602.1:4869854-5024814 GCF_905475345.1 Vespula vulgaris | reverse complement strand
CCCAGACGCAACCCAGACGCAACCCAGACGCAACCCAGACGCAACCCAGACGCAACCCAGACGCAACCCAGACGCAACCCAGACGCAACCCAGACGCAACCCAGACGCAACCCAGACGCAACCCAGACGCAACCCAGACGCAACCCAGACGCAACCCAGACGCAACCCAGACGCAACCCAGACGCAACCCAGACGCAACCCAGACGCAACCCAGACGCAACCCAGACGCAACCCAGACGCAACCCAGACGCAACCCAGACGCAACCCAGACGCAACCCAGACGCAACCCAGACGCAACCCAGACGCAACCCAGACGCAACCCAGACGCAACCCAGACGCAACCCAGACGCAACCCAGACGCAACCCAGACGCAACCCAGACGCAACCCAGACGCAACCCAGACGCAACCCAGACGCAACCCAGACGCAACCCAGACGCAACCCAGACGCAACCCAGACGCAACCCAGACGCAACCCAGACGCAACCCAGACGCAACCCAGACGCAACCCAGACGCAACCCAGACGCAACCCAGACGCAACCCAGACGCAACCCAGACGCAACCCAGACGCAACCCAGACGCAACCCAGACGCAACCCAGACGCAACCCAGACGCAACCCAGACGCAACCCAGACGCAACCCAGACGCAACCCAGACGCAACCCAGACGCAACCCAGACGCAACCCAGACGCAACCCAGACGCAACCCAGACGCAACCCAGACGCAACCCAGACGCAACCCAGACGCAACCCAGACGCAACCCAGACGCAACCCAGACGCAACCCAGACGCAACCCAGACGCAACCCAGACGCAACCCAGACGCAACCCAGACGCAACCCAGACGCAACCCAGACGCAACCCAGACGCAACCCAGACGCAACCCAGACGCAACCCAGACGCAACCCAGACGCAACCCAGACGCAACCCAGACGCAACCCAGACGCAACCCAGACGCAACCCAGACGCAACCCAGACGCCACCCAGACGCAACCCAGACGCAACCCAGACGCAACCCAGACGCAACCCAGACGCAACCCAGACGCAACCCAGACGCAACCCAGACGCAACCCAGACGCAACCCAGACGCAACCCAGACGCAACCCAGACGCAACCCAGACGCAACCCAGACGCAACCCAGACGCAACCCAGACGCAACCCAGACGCAACCCAGACGCAACCCAGACGCAACCCAGACGCAACCCAGACGCAACCCAGACGCAACCCAGACGCAACCCAGACGCAACCCAGACGCAACCCAGACGCAACCCAGACGCAACCCAGACGCAACCCAGACGCAACCCAGACGCAACCCAGACGCAACCCAGACGCAACCCAGACGCAACCCAGACGCAACCCAGACGCAACCCAGACGCAACCCAGACGCAACCCAGACGCAACCCAGACGCAACCCAGACGCAACCCAGACGCAACCCAGACGCAACCCAGACGCAACCCAGACGCAACCCAGACGCAACCCAGACGCAACCCAGACGCAACCCAGACGCAACCCAGACGCAACCCAGACGCAACCCAGACGCAACCCAGACGCAACCCAGACGCAACCCAGACGCAACCCAGACGCAACCCAGACGCAACCCAGACGCAACCCAGACGCAACCCAGACGCAACCCAGACGCAACCCAGACGCAACCCAGACGCAACCCAGACGCAACCCAGACGCAACCCAGACGCAACCCAGACGCAACCCAGACGCAACCCAGACGCAACCCAGACGCAACCCAGACGCAACCCAGACGCAACCCAGACGCAACCCAGACGCAACCCAGACGCAACCCAGACGCAACCCAGACGCAACCCAGACGCAACCCAGACGCAACCCAGACGCAACCCAGACGCAACCCAGACGCAACCCAGACGCAACCCAGACGCAACCCAGACGCAACCCAGCCGCACCCCAGACGCAACCCAGACGCAACCCAGACGCAACCCAGACGCAACCCAGACGCAACCCAGACGCAACCCAGACGCAACCCAGACGCAACCCAGACGCAACCCAGACGCAACCCAGACGCAACCCAGACGCAACCCAGACGCAACCCAGACGCAACCCAGACGCAACCCAGACGCAACCCAGACGCAACCCAGACGCAACCCAGACGCAACCCAGACGCAACCCAGACGCAACCCAGACGCAACCCAGACGCAACCCAGACGCAACCCAGACGCAACCCAGACGCAACCCAGACGCAACCCAGACGCAACCCAGACGCAACCCAGACGCAACCCAGACGCAACCCAGACGCAACCCAGACGCAACCCAGACGCAACCCAGACGCAACCCAGACGCAACCCAGACGCAACCCAGACGCAACCCAGACGCAACCCAGACGCAACCCAGACGCAACCCAGACGCAACCCAGACGCAACCCAGACGCAACCCAGACGCAACCCAGACGCAACCCAGACGCAACCCAGACGCAACCCAGACGCAACCCAGACGCAACCCAGACGCAACCCAGACGCAACCCAGACGCAACCCAGACGCAACCCAGACGCAACCCAGACGCAACCCAGACGCAACCCAGACGCAACCCAGACGCAACCCAGACGCAACCCAGACGCAACCCAGACGCAACCCAGACGCAACCCAGACGCAACCCAGACGCAACCCAGACGCAACCCAGACGCAACCCAGACGCAACCCAGACGCAACCCAGACGCAACCCAGACGCAACCCAGACGCAACCCAGACGCAACCCAGACGCAACCCAGACGCAACCCAGACGCAACCCAGACGCAACCCAGACGCAACCCAGACGCAACCCAGACGCAACCCAGACGCAACCCAGACGCAACCCAGACGCAACCCAGACGCAACCCAGACGCAACCCAGACGCAACCCAGACGCAACCCAGACGCAACCCAGACGCAACCCAGACGCAACCCAGACGCAACCCAGACGCAACCCAGACGCAACCCAGACGCAACCCAGACGCAACCCAGACGCAACCCAGACGCAACCCAGACGCAACCCAGACGCAACCCAGACGCAACCCAGACGCAACCCAGACGCAACCCAGACGCAACCCAGACGCAACCCAGACGCAACCCAGACGCAACCCAGACGCAACCCAGACGCAACCCAGACGCAACCCAGACGCAACCCAGACGCAACCCAGACGCAACCCAGACGCAACCCAGACGCAACCCAGACGCAACCCAGACGCAACCCAGACGCAACCCAGACGCAACCCAGACGCAACCCAGACGCAACCCAGACGCAACCCAGACGCAACCCAGACGCAACCCAGACGCAACCCAGACGCAACCCAGACGCAACCCAGACGCAACCCAGACGCAACCCAGACGCAACCCAGACGCAACCCAGACGCAACCCAGACGCAACCCAGACGCAACCCAGACGCAACCCAGACGCAACCCAGACGCAACCCAGACGCAACCCAGACGCAACCCAGACGCAACCCAGACGCAACCCAGACGCAACCCAGACGCAACCCAGACGCAACCCAGACGCAACCCAGACGCAACCCAGACGCAACCCAGACGCAACCCAGACGCAACCCAGACGCAACCCAGACGCAACCCAGACGCAACCCAGACGCAACCCAGACGCAACCCAGACGCAACCCAGACGCAACCCAGACGCAACCCAGACGCAACCCAGACGCAACCCAGACGCAACCCAGACGCAACCCAGACGCAACCCAGACGCAACCCAGACGCAACCCAGACGCAACCCAGACGCAACCCAGACGCAACCCAGACGCAACCCAGACGCAACCCAGACGCAACCCAGACGCAACCCAGACGCAACCCAGACGCAACCCAGACGCAACCCAGACGCAACCCAGACGCAACCCAGACGCAACCCAGACGCAACCCAGACGCAACCCAGACGCAACCCAGACGCAACCCAGACGCAACCCAGACGCAACCCAGACGCAACCCAGACGCAACCCAGACGCAACCCAGACGCAACCCAGACGCAACCCAGACGCAACCCAGACGCAACCCAGACGCAACCCAGACGCAACCCAGACGCAACCCAGACGCAACCCAGACGCAACCCAGACGCAACCCAGACGCAACCCAGACGCAACCCAGACGCAACCCAGACGCAACCCAGACGCAACCCAGACGCAACCCAGACGCAACCCAGACGCAACCCAGACGCAACCCAGACGCAACCCAGACGCAACCCAGACGCAACCCAGACGCAACCCAGACGCAACCCAGACGCAACCCAGACGCAACCCAGACGCAACCCAGACGCAACCCAGACGCAACCCAGACGCAACCCAGACGCAACCCAGACGCAACCCAGACGCAACCCAGACGCAACCCAGACGCAACCCAGACGCAACCCAGACGCAACCCAGACGCAACCCAGACGCAACCCAGACGCAACCCAGACGCAACCCAGACGCAACCCAGACGCAACCCAGACGCAACCCAGACGCAACCCAGACGCAACCCAGACGCAACCCAGACGCAACCCAGACGCAACCCAGACGCAACCCAGACGCAACCCAGACGCAACCCAGACGCAACCCAGACGCAACCCAGACGCAACCCAGACGCAACCCAGACGCAACCCAGACGCAACCCAGACGCAACCCAGACGCAACCCAGACGCAACCCAGACGCAACCCAGACGCAACCCAGACGCAACCCAGACGCAACCCAGACGCAACCCAGACGCAACCCAGACGCAACCCAGACGCAACCCAGACGCAACCCAGACGCAACCCAGACGCAACCCAGACGCAACCCAGACGCAACCCAGACGCAACCCAGACGCAACCCAGACGCAACCCAGACGCAACCCAGACGCAACCCAGACGCAACCCAGACGCAACCCAGACGCAACCCAGACGCAACCCAGACGCAACCCAGACGCAACCCAGACGCAACCCAGACGCAACCCAGACGCAACCCAGACGCAACCCAGACGCAACCCAGACGCAACCCAGACGCAACCCAGACGCAACCCAGACGCAACCCAGACGCAACCCAGACGCAACCCAGACGCAACCCAGACGCAACCCAGACGCAACCCAGACGCAACCCAGACGCAACCCAGACGCAACCCAGACGCAACCCAGACGCAACCCAGACGCAACCCAGACGCAACCCAGACGCAACCCAGACGCAACCCAGACGCAACCCAGACGCAACCCAGACGCAACCCAGACGCAACCCAGACGCAACCCAGACGCAACCCAGACGCAACCCAGACGCAACCCAGACGCAACCCAGACGCAACCCAGACGCAACCCAGACGCAACCCAGACGCAACCCAGACGCAACCCAGACGCAACCCAGACGCAACCCAGACGCAACCCAGACGCAACCCAGACGCAACCCAGACGCAACCCAGACGCAACCCAGACGCAACCCAGACGCAACCCAGACGCAACCCAGACGCAACCCAGACGCAACCCAGACGCAACCCAGACGCAACCCAGACGCAACCCAGACGCAACCCAGACGCAACCCAGACGCAACCCAGACGCAACCCAGACGCAACCCAGACGCAACCCAGACGCAACCCAGACGCAACCCAGACGCAACCCAGACGCAACCCAGACGCAACCCAGACGCAACCCAGACGCAACCCAGACGCAACCCAGACGCAACCCAGACGCAACCCAGACGCAACCCAGACGCAACCCAGACGCAACCCAGACGCAACCCAGACGCAACCCAGACGCAACCCAGACGCAACCCAGACGCAACCCAGACGCAACCCAGACGCAACCCAGACGCAACCCAGACGCAACCCAGACGCAACCCAGACGCAACCCAGACGCAACCCAGACGCAACCCAGACGCAACCCAGACGCAACCCAGACGCAACCCAGACGCAACCCAGACGCAACCCAGACGCAACCCAGACGCAACCCAGACGCAACCCAGACGCAACCCAGACGCAACCCAGACGCAACCCAGACGCAACCCAGACGCAACCCAGACGCAACCCAGACGCAACCCAGACGCAACCCAGACGCAACCCAGACGCAACCCAGACGCAACCCAGACGCAACCCAGACGCAACCCAGACGCAACCCAGACGCAACCCAGACGCAACCCAGACGCAACCCAGACGCAACCCAGACGCAACCCAGACGCAACCCAGACGCAACCCAGACGCAACCCAGACGCAACCCAGACGCAACCCAGACGCAACCCAGACGCAACCCAGACGCAACCCAGACGCAACCCAGACGCAACCCAGACGCAACCCAGACGCAACCCAGACGCAACCCAGACGCAACCCAGACGCAACCCAGACGCAACCCAGACGCAACCCAGACGCAACCCAGACGCAACCCAGACGCAACCCAGACGCAACCCAGACGCAACCCAGACGCAACCCAGACGCAACCCAGACGCAACCCAGACGCAACCCAGACGCAACCCAGACGCAACCCAGACGCAACCCAGACGCAACCCAGACGCAACCCAGACGCAACCCAGACGCAACCCAGACGCAACCCAGACGCAACCCAGACGCAACCCAGACGCAACCCAGACGCAACCCAGACGCAACCCAGACGCAACCCAGACGCAACCCAGACGCAACCCAGACGCAACCCAGACGCAACCCAGACGCAACCCAGACGCAACCCAGACGCAACCCAGACGCAACCCAGACGCAACCCAGACGCAACCCAGACGCAACCCAGACGCAACCCAGACGCAACCCAGACGCAACCCAGACGCAACCCAGACGCAACCCAGACGCAACCCAGACGCAACCCAGACGCAACCCAGACGCAACCCAGACGCAACCCAGACGCAACCCAGACGCAACCCAGACGCAACCCAGACGCAACCCAGACGCAACCCAGACGCAACCCAGACGCAACCCAGACGCAACCCAGACGCAACCCAGACGCAACCCAGACGCAACCCAGACGCAACCCAGACGCAACCCAGACGCAACCCAGACGCAACCCAGACGCAACCCAGACGCAACCCAGACGCAACCCAGACGCAACCCAGACGCAACCCAGACGCAACCCAGACGCAACCCAGACGCAACCCAGACGCAACCCAGACGCAACCCAGACGCAACCCAGACGCAACCCAGACGCAACCCAGACGCAACCCAGACGCAACCCAGACGCAACCCAGACGCAACCCAGACGCAACCCAGACGCAACCCAGACGCAACCCAGACGCAACCCAGACGCAACCCAGACGCAACCCAGACGCAACCCAGACGCAACCCAGACGCAACCCAGACGCAACCCAGACGCAACCCAGACGCAACCCAGACGCAACCCAGACGCAACCCAGACGCAACCCAGACGCAACCCAGACGCAACCCAGACGCAACCCAGACGCAACCCAGACGCAACCCAGACGCAACCCAGACGCAACCCAGACGCAACCCAGACGCAACCCAGACGCAACCCAGACGCAACCCAGACGCAACCCAGACGCAACCCAGACGCAACCCAGACGCAACCCAGACGCAACCCAGACGCAACCCAGACGCAACCCAGACGCAACCCAGACGCAACCCAGACGCAACCCAGACGCAACCCAGACGCAACCCAGACGCAACCCAGACGCAACCCAGACGCAACCCAGACGCAACCCAGACGCAACCCAGACGCAACCCAGACGCAACCCAGACGCAACCCAGACGCAACCCAGACGCAACCCAGACGCAACCCAGACGCAACCCAGACGCAACCCAGACGCAACCCAGACGCAACCCAGACGCAACCCAGACGCAACCCAGACGCAACCCAGACGCAACCCAGACGCAACCCAGACGCAACCCAGACGCAACCCAGACGCAACCCAGACGCAACCCAGACGCAACCCAGACGCAACCCAGACGCAACCCAGACGCAACCCAGACGCAACCCAGACGCAACCCAGACGCAACCCAGACGCAACCCAGACGCAACCCAGACGCAACCCAGACGCAACCCAGACGCAACCCAGACGCAACCCAGACGCAACCCAGACGCAACCCAGACGCAACCCAGACGCAACCCAGACGCAACCCAGACGCAACCCAGACGCAACCCAGACGCAACCCAGACGCAACCCAGACGCAACCCAGACGCAACCCAGACGCAACCCAGACGCAACCCAGACGCAACCCAGACGCAACCCAGACGCAACCCAGACGCAACCCAGACGCAACCCAGACGCAACCCAGACGCAACCCAGACGCAACCCAGACGCAACCCAGACGCAACCCAGACGCAACCCAGACGCAACCCAGACGCAACCCAGACGCAACCCAGACGCAACCCAGACGCAACCCAGACGCAACCCAGACGCAACCCAGACGCAACCCAGACGCAACCCAGACGCAACCCAGACGCAACCCAGACGCAACCCAGACGCAACCCAGACGCAACCCAGACGCAACCCAGACGCAACCCAGACGCAACCCAGACGCAACCCAGACGCAACCCAGACGCAACCCAGACGCAACCCAGACGCAACCCAGACGCAACCCAGACGCAACCCAGACGCAACCCAGACGCAACCCAGACGCAACCCAGACGCAACCCAGACGCAACCCAGACGCAACCCAGACGCAACCCAGACGCAACCCAGACGCAACCCAGACGCAACCCAGACGCAACCCAGACGCAACCCAGACGCAACCCAGACGCAACCCAGACGCAACCCAGACGCAACCCAGACGCAACCCAGACGCAACCCAGACGCAACCCAGACGCAACCCAGACGCAACCCGGACGCAACCCAGACGCAACCCAGACGCAACCCAGACGCAACCCAGACGCAACCCAGACGCAACCCAGACGCAACCCAGACGCAACCCAGACGCAACCCAGACGCAACCCAGACGCAACCCAGACGCAACCCAGACGCAACCCAGACGCAACCCAGACGCAACCCAGACGCAACCCAGACGCAACCCAGACGCAACCCAGACGCAACCCAGACGCAACCCAGACGCAACCCAGACGCAACCCAGACGCAACCCAGACGCAACCCAGACGCAACCCAGACGCAACCCAGACGCAACCCAGACGCAACCCAGACGCAACCCAGACGCAACCCAGACGCAACCCAGACGCAACCCAGACGCAACCCAGACGCAACCCAGACGCAACCCAGACGCAACCCAGACGCAACCCAGACGCAACCCAGACGCAACCCAGACGCAACCCAGACGCAACCCAGACGCAACCCAGACGCAACCCAGACGCAACCCAGACGCAACCCAGACGCAACCCAGACGCAACCCAGACGCAACCCAGACGCAACCCAGACGCAACCCAGACGCAACCCAGACGCAACCCAGACGCAACCCAGACGCAACCCAGACGCAACCCAGACGCAACCCAGACGCAACCCAGACGCAACCCAGACGCAACCCAGACGCAACCCAGACGCAACCCAGACGCAACCCAGACGCAACCCAGACGCAACCCAGACGCAACCCAGACGCAACCCAGACGCAACCCAGACGCAACCCAGACGCAACCCAGACGCAACCCAGACGCAACCCAGACGCAACCCAGACGCAACCCAGACGCAACCCAGACGCAACCCAGACGCAACCCAGACGCAACCCAGACGCAACCCAGACGCAACCCAGACGCAACCCAGACGCAACCCAGACGCAACCCAGACGCAACCCAGACGCAACCCAGACGCAACCCAGACGCAACCCAGACGCAACCCAGACGCAACCCAGACGCAACCCAGACGCAACCCAGACGCAACCCAGACGCAACCCAGACGCAACCCAGACGCAACCCAGACGCAACCCAGACGCAACCCAGACGCAACCCAGACGCAACCCAGACGCAACCCAGACGCAACCCAGACGCAACCCAGACGCAACCCAGACGCAACCCAGACGCAACCCAGACGCAACCCAGACGCAACCCAGACGCAACCCAGACGCAACCCAGACGCAACCCAGACGCAACCCAGACGCAACCCAGACGCAACCCAGACGCAACCCAGACGCAACCCAGACGCAACCCAGACACAACCTCGGACACAACCTCGGACAAAACCTTCAGACACAACCTCGGACACAACCTTCAGACACAACCTCGGACACAACCTCGGACACAACCTTCAGACACAACCTCGGACACAACCTCGGACACAACCTCGGACACAACCTCGGACACAACCTCGGACACAACCTTCAGACACAACCTCGGACACAACCTTCAGACACAACCTCGGACACAACCTTCAGACACAACCTCGGACACAACCTCGGACAAAACCTTCAGACACAACCTCGGACACAACCTTCAGACACAACCTCGGACACAACCTCGGACACAACCTTCAGACACAACCTCGGACACAACCTCGGACACAACCTTCAGACACAACCTCGGACACAACCTCGGACACAACCTCGGACACAACCTTCAGACACAACCTCGGACACAACCTCGGACACAACCTTCAGACACAACCTCGGACACAACCTCGGACACAACCTTCAGACACAACCTCGGACACAACCTCGGACACAACCTTCAGACACAACCTCGGACACAACCTCGGACACAACCTTCAGACACAACCTCGGACACAACCTCGGACACAACCTTCAGACACAACCTCGGACACAACCTTCGGACTAAACTTTTTCTACAACTTCTACAGAATTTTCTCACAAGTTGTACGTATCTTTCACATAAGTCTCGCACAACTTTTACACACATATTGGACTTCTTTCAAGCAACGTTTTCACAAACTCTCATACAGTTCTTACACGTCTCTCTTACAATCTTTCCGCAGCTTATGACGCATAATTTGACATGAAACAGAAGAATGTCTGGTAGAGTACTGATCGCAAATCAGACGTAACGCAACTGGAATGTCGTTGCTACTCAGTCGCTTCTCTTATACAATAAAGATACAGGTTTGACGTAACCTTTTTCTCTTTAGGCGATTATTCGAAGGTGTCGTATAAATGATCAATCACAAGCATTCCTATTCTGATGTCTATTTATAGCTTCTCCTGTGTTTAATATTATATAATAAGATCAGACAAAGATCATGCAAAAAATTAGACAAATAGTATATATTAAAATAAGACAAATATCATACAATAAAAACAGCAAAGAATATACAATAAAGTCAGACAAATATTATACAGTAGAATCAGACTAACACTGATTACTCGGAAATTACGGGGTCCTACTACCTGTTTTAGTAACGGGCCGGTAGATGTACTCTACGCACTCATTTTTACGTACACACGTTCACGGGCATATGGCGGTGCCCCTAGGATTATGCAAATATGTTGTCATTTTTCGATTCTACGTTGTATTAAGAAAAATAAGCTGGGCACTACAGATAAACAGGAAATTATGCGTGCTTGCTAGGAGATATGAAATACCTATTAATTACCTAAGAGAGAGGAACATAAGAAAAATGATTACTCCACGTCACTGGATGGTATCGACACCATGAGTGTGGAATTACGTTGATCCACTGTAAACTACCATAATACGAACTACATATTTTGCAAAATTTGTTAGGGTACATAGAGACGAGCTTTATAGAAATGCTGATGGTTACTCCGATTTTTCCGTAATAACGCAAACGACCCATGGTCCATGCTGTTTATCAAATAATCACGTTAATATCTAGGAATGGTAAGTTGACGGAATAAGATACCCTGGTGTTGTTTCTATCATCTGTGACGTCACGTACCTGTGACAGAAGTTACGGCGTTGTTTCTATTATCTGTGACGTCACAGATCTATTAGAGACGTTACGGCGTTGTTTTTCTATCATCTGTGACGTCACGGACCTGTGACAGAAATTACGGTGTTGTTTTTATCATCTGTGACTTCACGGACCTGTGACAGAAGTTACGGCGTTGTTGATATCATCTGTGACGTCACAGATCTATTAGAGACGTTACGGCGTTGTTTTTCTATCATCTGTAACGTCACGGACATGTGGCAGAAATTACGGCCCTGTTTCGACAATCTGTGACGTCACGGACCTGTAACAGAAATTACGGTGTTGTTTCTATTATCTGTGACGTCACGGACCAGTGACAGAAATTACGGTGTTGTTTTTATCATCTGTGACGTCACGGACCTGTCACAGAAGTTACGGCGTTGTTTATATCATCTGTGATGTCACAGATCTATTAGAGACGTTACGGCGTTGTTTTTCTATCATCTGTGACGTCACGGACCTGTGACAGAAATTACAGTGTTGTTTCTATCATCTGTGACGTCACGGACCTGTGACAGAAATTACGGTGTTGTTTCTATCATCTGTGACGTCACGAACCTGTGACAGAAGTTACCGCGTTGTTTCTATCATCTGTGACGTCACAGATCTATTAGAGACGTTACGGTGTTGTTTTTCTATCATCTGTGACGTCACGGACCTGTGACAGAAATTACGGTGTTGTTTCTATCATTTGTGACGTCACGGACCTGTGACAGAAATTACGGCCTTGTTTCGACAATCTGTGACGTCACGGACCTGTAACAGAAATTACGGTGTTGTTTCTATTATCTGTGACGTCACGGACCAGTGACAGAAATTACGGTGTTGTTTTTATCATCTGTGACGTCACGGACCTGTCACAGAAGTTACGGCGTTGTTTATATCATCTGTGACGTCACAGATCTATTAGAGACGTTACGGTGTTGTTTTTCTATCATCTGTGACGTCACGGACCTGTGACAGAAATTACGGTGTTGTTTCTATCATCTGTGCCGTCATGGACCTGTGACAGAAATTACGGCGTTGTTTCGACCATCTGTGACGTCACGGACCTGTGACAGAAATTACGGCGTTGTTTCTATCATCTGTGACGTCACGGACCTGTGACAGAAATTACGGCGTTGTTTCGACCATCTGTGACGTCACGGACCTGTGACAGAAATTCCGGCGTTGTTTCTATCATCTGTGACGTCACGGACCTGTGACAGAAATTACGGCGTTGTTTCTATCATCTGTGACGTCACAGATCCATTAAAGACGTTACGGCGTTGTTTTTCTATCATCTGTGACGTCACGGACCTGTGACAGAAATTCCGGCGTTGTTTCTATCATCTGTGACGTCACGGACCTGTGACAGAAATTACGGCGTTGTTTCTATCATCTGTGACGTCACAGATCTATTAGAGATGTTACGGCGTTGTTTCTATCATCTGTGACGTCACGGACCTGTGACAGAAATTACGGCGTTGTTTCGACCATCTGTGACGTCACGGACCTGTGACAAAAATTACGGCGTTGTTTCTATCATCTGTGACGTCACGGACCTGTGACAGAAATTACGGCGTTGTTTCTATCATCTGTGACGTCACGGACCTGTGACAGAAATTACGGCGTTGTTTCTATCATCTGTGACGTCACAGATCTATTAGAGACGTTACGGCGTTGTTTTTCTATCATCTGTGACGTCACGGACCTGTGACAGAAATTAGGGCGTTGTTTCTATCATCTGTGACGTCACGGACCTGTAACAGAAATTACGGCGTTGTTTCTATCATCTGTGACGTCACGGACCTGTGACAGAAATTACGGCGTTGTTTCTATCATCTGTGACGTCACGGACCTATGACAGAAATTACGGCGTTGTTTCTATCATCTGTGACGTCACGGACCTATGACAGAAATTACGGCGTTGTTTCTATCATCTGTGACGTCACAGATCTATTAGAGACGTTACGGCGTTGTTTTTCTATCATCTGTGACGTCACGGACCTGTGACAGAAATTGCGGCGTTGTTTCTATCATCTGTGACGTCACAGATCTATTAGAGACGTTACGGCGTTGTTTTTCTATCATGTGTGACGTCACGGACCTGTGACAGAAATTACGGCGTTGTTTCGACCATCTGTGACGTCACAGATCTATTAAAGACGTTACGGCGTTATTTTTCTATCATCTGTGACGTCATGGACCTGTGACAGAAATTACGGCGTTGTTTCTATCATTTGTAACGTCACGGACCTGTGACAGAAATTACGGCGTTGTTTCTATCATCTGTGACGTCACGGACCTGTGACAGAAATTACGGCGTTGTTTCTATCATCTGTGACGTCACAGATATATTAGAGACGTTACGGCGTTGTTTTTCTATCATCTGTGACGTCACGGACCTGTGACAGAAATTACGGTGTTGTTTCTATCATTTGTAACGTCACGGACCTGTGACAGAAATTACGGCGTTGTTTCTATCATCTGTGACGTCACGGACCTGTGACAGAAATTACGGCGTTGTTTCTATCATCTGTGACGTCACAGATCTATTAGAGACGTTACGGCGTTGTTTTTCTATCATCTGTGACGTCACGGACCTGTGACAGAAATTACGGCGTTGTTTCTATCATCTGTGACGTCACGGACCTGTGACAGAAATTACGGCGTTGTTTCTATCATCTGTGACGTCACGGACCTGTGACAGAAATTACGGCGTTGTTTCTATCATCTGTGACGTCACGGACCTGTGACAGAAATTACGGCGTTGTTTCTATCATCAGTGACGTCACAGATATATTAGAGACGTTACGGCGTTGTTTTTCTATCATCTGTGACGTCACGGACCTGTGACAGAAATTACGGCGTTGTTTCTATCATCTGTGACGTCACAGATCTATTAGAGACGTTACGGCGTTGTTTTTCTATCATCTGTGACGTCACGGACCTGTGACAGAAATTACGGCGTTGTTTCTATCATCTGTGACGTCACGGACCTGTGACAGAAATTACGGCGGTTTTTCTATCATCTGTGACGTCACCGATCTATTAGAGACGTTACGGAGTTGTTTTTCTATCATCTGTGACGTCACGGACCTGTGACAGAAATTACGGCGTTGTTTCTATCATCTGTGACGTCACAGATCCATTAAAGACGTTACGGCGTTGTTTTTCTGTCATCTGTGACGTCACGGACCTGTGACAGAAATTACGGCGTTGTTTCTCTCATCTGTGACGTCACGAACCTGTGACAGAAATTACGGCGTTGTTTCTATCATCTGTGACGTCACGAACCTGTGACAGAAGTTACCGCGTTGTTTCTATCATCTGTGACGTCACAGATCTATTAGAGCCGTTACGGCGTTGTTTTTCTGTCATCTGTGACGTCACGGACTTGTGACAGAAATTACGGCGTTGTTTCGAGCATCTGTGACGTCACGGACCTGTGACAGAAATTACGGCGGTTTTTCTATCATCTGTGACGTCACCGATCTATTAGAGACGTTACGGAGTTGTTTTTCTATCATCTGTGACGTCACGGACCTGTGACAGAAATTACGGCGTTGTTTCTATCATCTGTGACGTCACGGACCTGTGACAGAAATTACGGCGGTTTTTCTATCATCTGTGACGTCACCGATCTATTAGAGACGTTACGGAGTTGTTTTTCTATCATCTGTGACGTCACGGACCTGTGACAGAAATTACGGCGTTGTTTCTATCATCTGTGACGTCACAGATCCATTAAAGACGTTACGGCGTTGTTTTTCTGTCATCTGTGACGTCACGGACCTGTGACAGAAATTACGGCGTTGTTTCTCTCATCTGTGACGTCACGAACCTGTGACAGAAATTACGGCGTTGTTTCTATCATCTGTGACGTCACGAACCTGTGACAGAAGTTACCGCGTTGTTTCTATCATCTGTGACGTCACAGATCTATTAGAGCCGTTACGGCGTTGTTTTTCTGTCATCTGTGACGTCACGGACTTGTGACAGAAATTACGGCGTTGTTTCGACCATCTGTGACGTCACGGACCTGTGACAGAAATTACGGCGGTTTTTCTATCATCTGTGACGTCACCGATCTATTAGAGACGTTACGGAGTTGTTTTTCTATCATCTGTGACGTCACGGACCTGTGACAGAAATTACGGCGTTGTTTCTATCATCTGTGACGTCACAGATCCATTAAAGACGTTACGGCGTTGTTTTTCTGTCATCTGTGACGTCACGGACCTGTGACAGAAATTACGGCGTTGTTTCTCTCATCTGTGACGTCACGAACCTGTGACAGAAATTACGGCGTTGTTTCTATCATCTGTGACGTCACGAACCTGTGACAGAAGTTACCGCGTTGTTTCTATCATCTGTGACGTCACAGATCTGTTAGAGCCGTTACGGCGTTGTTTTTCTGTCATCTGTGACGTCACGGACTTGTGACAGAAATTACGGCGTTGTTTCGACCATCTGTGACGTCACGGACCTGTGACAGAAATTACAGTGTTGTTTCTATCATCTGTGACGTCACGAACCTGTGACAGAAGTTACCGCGTTGTTTCTATCATCTGTGACGTCACAGATCTATTAGAGCCGTTACGGCGTTGTTTTTCTATCATCTGTGACGTCACGGACCTGTGCCAAAAATTACGGCGTTGTTTCTATCATCTGTGACGTCACAGATCTATTAGAGACGTTACGGCGTTGTTTCTCTATCATCTGTGACGTCACGGACCTGTGACAAAAATTACGGCGTTGTTTCTATCATCTGTGACGTCACAGATCTATTAGAGACGTTACGGCGTTGTTTTTCTATCATCTGTGACGTCACGGACCTGTGACAGAAATTACGGCGTTGTTTCTATCATCTGTGACGTCACAGATCTATTAGAGACGTTACGGCGTTGTTTTTCTATCATCTGTGACGTCACGGACCTGTGACAGAAATTACGGCCTTGTTTCTATCATCTGTGACGTCACAGATCTATTAGAGACGTTACGGCGTTGTTTTTCTATCATCTGTGACGTCACGGACATGTGACAGAAATTACGGTGTTGTTTCTATCATCTGTGACGTCACAGATCTATTAGAGCCGTTACGGCCTTGTTTTTCTATCATCTGTGACGTCACGGACCTGTGACAGAAATTACGGCGTTGTTTCTATCATCTGTGACGTCACAGATCTATTAGAGACGTTACGGCCTTGTTTTTCTATCATCTGTGACGTCACGGACCTGTGACAGAAATTACGGCCTTGTTTCTATCATCTGTGACGTCACAGATCTATTAGAGACGTTACGGCGTTGTTTTTCTATCATCTGTGACGTCACGGACATGTGACAGAAATTACGGTGTTGTTTCTATCATCTGTGACGTCACAGATCTATTAGAGACGTTACGGCCTTGTTTTTCTATCATCTGTGACGTCACGGACCTGTGACAGAAATTACGGCCTTGTTTCTATCATCTGTGACGTCACAGATCTATTAGAGACGTTACGGCGTTGTTTTTCTATCATCTGTGACGTCACGGACATGTGACAGAAATTACGGTGTTGTTTCTATCATCTGTGACGTCACAGATCTATTAGAGCCGTTACGGCGTTGTTTTTCTATCATCTGTGACGTCACGGACCAGTGACAGAAATTACGGCGTTGTTTCTATCATCTGTGACGTCACGGACCTGTGACAGAAATTGCGGCGTTGTTTCGACCATCTGTGACGTCACAGACCTGTGACAGAAATTACGGCGTTGTTTCTATCATCTGTGACGTCACGGACCTGTTACAGAAATTACGGCGTTGTTTCTATCATCTGTGACGTCACAGATCTATTAGAGACGTTACGGCGTTGTTTTTCTATCATCTGTGACGTCACGGACCTGTGACAAAAATTACGGCGTTGTTTCTATCATCTGTGACGTCACAGATCTATTAGAGACGTTACGGCGTTGTTTTTCTATCATCTGTGACTTCACGGACCTGTGACAGAAATTACGGCTTTGTTTCTATCATCTGTGACGTCACGGACCTGTGACAGAAATAACGGCGTTGTTTCTATCATCTGTGACGTCACGGACCTGTGACAGGAGTTACGGCGTTGTTTTTCTATCATCTGTGACGTCACAGATCTCTGAGATACGTTACTGCGTTGTTTCGATCATCTCTGACGTCACGGACCTATGTCAGGAGTTACGTCGTTGTTTTTCTATCATCTGTGACGTCACAGATCTCTGAGAGACGTTACGGCCTTGTTTCTATCATCTGTGACGTCACGGACCTGTGACAGAAGTTACGGCGTTGTTTCTATCATCTGTGACGTCACGGACCTGTGACAGAAATTACGGCGTTGTTTCCTATCATCTGTGACGTCACGGACCTGTGACAGAAATTACGGCGTTGTTTCTATCATCTGTGACGTCACAGATCTATTAGAGACGTTACGACGTTGTTTTTCTATCATCGGTGACGTCACGGACCTGTGACAGAAATTACGGCGTTGTTTCTATCATCTGTGACGTCACCGATCTATTAGAGACGTTACGGCGTTGTTTTTCTGTCATCTGTGACGTCACGGACCTGTGACAGAAATTACGGCGTTGTTTCTATCATCTGTGACGTCACGGACCTGTTACAGAAATTACGGCGTTGTTTCTATCATCTGTGACGTCACGGACCTGTGACAGAAATTACGGCGTTGTTTCTATCATCTGTGACGTCACAGATCTATTAGAGACGTTACGGCGTTGTTTTTCTATCATCTGTGTCGTCACGGACCTGTGACAGAAATTACGGCGTTGTTTCTATCATCTGTGACGTCACAGATCTATTAGAGACGTTACGGCGTTGTTTTTCTATCATCTGTGACGTCACGGACCTGTGACAGAAATTACGGCGTTGTTTCTATCATCTGTGACGTCACCGATCTATTAGAGACGTTACGGCGTTGTTTTTCTATCATCTGTGACGTCACGGACCTGTGACAGAAGTTACGGCGTTGTTTCTATCATCTGTGACGTCACGGACCTGTGACAGAAGTTACGGCGTTGTTTCTATCATCTGTGACGTCACCGATCTATTAGAGACGTTACGGCGTTGTTTCTATCATCTGTGACGTCACAGATCTATTAGAGACGTTACGGCGTTGTTTTTCTATCATCTGTGACGTCACGGACCTGTGACAGAAATTACGGCGTTGTTTCTATCATCTGTGACGTCACCGATTTATTAGAGACGTTACGGCGTTGTTTTTCTATCATCTGTGACGTCACGGACCTGTGACAGAAATTACGGCGTTGTTTCTATCATCTGTGACGTCACCGATCTATTAGAGACGTTACGGCGTTGTTTTTCTATCATCTGTGACGTCACGGACCAGTGACAGAAGTTACGGCGTTGTTTCTATCATCTGTGACGTCACGGACCTGTGACAGAAATTACGGCGTTGTTTTGACCATCTGTGACGTCACGGACCTGTGACAGAAATTACGGCGTTGTTTATATCATCTGTGACGTCACAGATCTATTAGAGCCGTTACGGCGTTGTTTTTCTGTCATCTGTGACGTCACGGACTTGTGACAGAAATTACGGCGTTGTTTCGACCATCTGTGACGTCACGGACCTGTGACAGAAATTACGGCGGTTTTTCTATCATCTGTGACGTCACCGATCTATTAGAGACGTTACGGAGTTGTTTTTCTATCATCTGTGACGTCACGGACCTGTGACAGAAATTACGGCGTTGTTTCTATCATCTGTGACGTCACAGATCCATTAAAGACGTTACGGCGTTGTTTTTCTGTCATCTGTGACGTCACGGACCTGTGACAGAAATTACGGCGTTGTTTCTCTCATCTGTGACGTCACGAACCTGTGACAGAAATTACGGCGTTGTTTCTATCATCTGTGACGTCACGAACCTGTGACAGAAGTTACCGCGTTGTTTCTATCATCTGTGACGTCACAGATCTGTTAGAGCCGTTACGGCGTTGTTTTTCTGTCATCTGTGACGTCACGGACTTGTGACAGAAATTACGGCGTTGTTTCGACCATCTGTGACGTCACGGACCTGTGACAGAAATTACAGTGTTGTTTCTATCATCTGTGACGTCACGAACCTGTGACAGAAGTTACCGCGTTGTTTCTATCATCTGTGACGTCACAGATCTATTAGAGCCGTTACGGCGTTGTTTTTCTATCATCTGTGACGTCACGGACCTGTGCCAAAAATTACGGCGTTGTTTCTATCATCTGTGACGTCACAGATCTATTAGAGACGTTACGGCGTTGTTTCTCTATCATCTGTGACGTCACGGACCTGTGACAAAAATTACGGCGTTGTTTCTATCATCTGTGACGTCACAGATCTATTAGAGACGTTACGGCGTTGTTTTTCTATCATCTGTGACGTCACGGACCTGTGACAGAAATTACGGCGTTGTTTCTATCATCTGTGACGTCACAGATCTATTAGAGACGTTACGGCGTTGTTTTTCTATCATCTGTGACGTCACGGACCTGTGACAGAAATTACGGCCTTGTTTCTATCATCTGTGACGTCACAGATCTATTAGAGACGTTACGGCGTTGTTTTTCTATCATCTGTGACGTCACGGACATGTGACAGAAATTACGGTGTTGTTTCTATCATCTGTGACGTCACAGATCTATTAGAGCCGTTACGGCCTTGTTTTTCTATCATCTGTGACGTCACGGACCTGTGACAGAAATTACGGCGTTGTTTCTATCATCTGTGACGTCACAGATCTATTAGAGACGTTACGGCGTTGTTTTTCTATCATCTGTGACGTCACGGACCTGTGACAGAAATTACGGCCTTGTTTCTATCATCTGTGACGTCACAGATCTATTAGAGACGTTACGGCGTTGTTTTTCTATCATCTGTGACGTCACGGACATGTGACAGAAATTACGGTGTTGTTTCTATCATCTGTGACGTCACAGATCTATTAGAGCCGTTACGGCCTTGTTTTTCTATCATCTGTGACGTCACGGACCTGTGACAGAAATTACGGCGTTGTTTCTATCATCTGTGACGTCACAGATCTATTAGAGACGTTACGGCCTTGTTTTTCTATCATCTGTGACGTCACGGACCTGTGACAGAAATTACGGCCTTGTTTCTATCATCTGTGACGTCACAGATCTATTAGAGACGTTACGGCGTTGTTTTTCTATCATCTGTGACGTCACGGACATGTGACAGAAATTACGGTGTTGTTTCTATCATCTGTGACGTCACAGATCTATTAGAGACGTTACGGCCTTGTTTTTCTATCATCTGTGACGTCACGGACCTGTGACAGAAATTACGGCCTTGTTTCTATCATCTGTGACGTCACAGATCTATTAGAGACGTTACGGCGTTGTTTTTCTATCATCTGTGACGTCACGGACATGTGACAGAAATTACGGTGTTGTTTCTATCATCTGTGACGTCACAGATCTATTAGAGCCGTTACGGCCTTGTTTTTCTATCATCTGTGACGTCACGGACCAGTGACAGAAATTACGGCGTTGTTTCTATCATCTGTGACGTCACGGACCTGTGACAGAAATTGCGGCGTTGTTTCGACCATCTGTGACGTCACAGACCTGTGACAGAAATTACGGCGTTGTTTCTATCATCTGTGACGTCACGGACCTGTTACAGAAATTACGGCGTTGTTTCTATCATCTGTGACGTCACAGATCTATTAGAGACGTTACGGCGTTGTTTTTCTATCATCTGTGACGTCACGGACCTGTGACAAAAATTACGGCGTTGTTTCTATCATCTGTGACGTCACAGATCTATTAGAGACGTTACGGCGTTGTTTTTCTATCATCTGTGACTTCACGGACCTGTGACAGAAATTACGGCTTTGTTTCTATCATCTGTGACGTCACGGACCTGTGACAGAAATAACGGCGTTGTTTCTATCATCTGTGACGTCACGGACCTGTGACAGGAGTTACGGCGTTGTTTTTCTATCATCTGTGACGTCACAGATCTCTGAGATACGTTACTGCGTTGTTTCGATCATCTCTGACGTCACGGACCTATGTCAGGAGTTACGTCGTTGTTTTTCTATCATCTGTGACGTCACAGATCTCTGAGAGACGTTACGGCCTTGTTTCTATCATCTGTGACGTCACGGACCTGTGACAGAAGTTACGGCGTTGTTTCTATCATCTGTGACGTCACGGACCTGTGACAGAAATTACGGCGTTGTTTCCTATCATCTGTGACGTCACGGACCTGTGACAGAAATTACGGCGTTGTTTCTATCATCTGTGACGTCACAGATCTATTAGAGACGTTACGACGTTGTTTTTCTATCATCGGTGACGTCACGGACCTGTGACAGAAATTACGGCGTTGTTTCTATCATCTGTGACGTCACCGATCTATTAGAGACGTTACGGCGTTGTTTTTCTGTCATCTGTGACGTCACGGACCTGTGACAGAAATTACGGCGTTGTTTCTATCATCTGTGACGTCACGGACCTGTTACAGAAATTACGGCGTTGTTTCTATCATCTGTGACGTCACGGACCTGTGACAGAAATTACGGCGTTGTTTCTATCATCTGTGACGTCACAGATCTATTAGAGACGTTACGGCGTTGTTTTTCTATCATCTGTGTCGTCACGGACCTGTGACAGAAATTACGGCGTTGTTTCTATCATCTGTGACGTCACAGATCTATTAGAGACGTTACGGCGTTGTTTTTCTATCATCTGTGACGTCACGGACCTGTGACAGAAATTACGGCGTTGTTTCTATCATCTGTGACGTCACCGATCTATTAGAGACGTTACGGCGTTGTTTTTCTATCATCTGTGACGTCACGGACCTGTGACAGAAGTTACGGCGTTGTTTCTATCATCTGTGACGTCACGGACCTGTGACAGAAGTTACGGCGTTGTTTCTATCATCTGTGACGTCACCGATCTATTAGAGACGTTACGGCGTTGTTTCTATCATCTGTGACGTCACAGATCTATTAGAGACGTTACGGCGTTGTTTTTCTATCATCTGTGACGTCACGGACCTGTGACAGAAATTACGGCGTTGTTTCTATCATCTGTGACGTCACCGATTTATTAGAGACGTTACGGCGTTGTTTTTCTATCATCTGTGACGTCACGGACCTGTGACAGAAATTACGGCGTTGTTTCTATCATCTGTGACGTCACCGATCTATTAGAGACGTTACGGCGTTGTTTTTCTATCATCTGTGACGTCACGGACCAGTGACAGAAGTTACGGCGTTGTTTCTATCATCTGTGACGTCACGGACCTGTGACAGAAATTACGGCGTTGTTTTGACCATCTGTGACGTCACGGACCTGTGACAGAAATTACGGCGTTGTTTATATCATCTGTGACGTCACAGATCTATTAGAGTCGTTACGGCGTTGTTTTTCTATCATCTGTGACGTCACGGACCTGTTACAGAAGTTACGGCCTTGTTTCGATCATCTGTGACGTCACGGACCTGTGACAGGAGTTACGGCGTTGTTTTTCTATCATCTGTGACGTCACAGATCTCTGAGAAACGTTACAGCGTTGTTTCGATCATCTATGACGTCACGGACCTGTGACAGACGTTACGGCGTTGTTACGGACGTTACGGCGTTGTTTCCATCATCTGTGACGTCACGGACCTGTGACAGACGTTACGGTGTTCTTATGGACGTCAGGGACTTCAGACGGACATTACGGCGTTGTTACGGTCGTCACGGACGTGTGACAGACGTTACGGCGTTATTTCGATCATCTGTGATGTCACGGAGCTGTGACAGACGTTACGGCGATGTTACGGACGTTACGGATGTTCGACAGACGTTTCGGATGGTCGAGTGAGGTTACGGCACTCTTACGGACGTAAGACAGACGTTATGGATGTTCGAGTGATGTTACGGCACTTTTACGGACGTTATGTAGTTACGGCGATATTACGGACGTTATGGAAGTTCGAGTGAGGTTAGAGCACTCTTACGGACGTTACAGCGGTTTACTGAAACTATAGCACCTAGAAGAACGGGACCGGACTCATGGGTGAGCTCTCGTTGCGCCCTCTAGGCGGATCTTTTTTTTGTCCAGATCGGGCCAATCATGTACGGGTGAAGTCTACAAACGATCTATATATAGTTTGGAAATTCTTCAGTCAACGCCATCTATGAGTCAATGGAAAATCTTTCCAATCAACTAGTTGTACGCTAATGGCGTAATGTATAATTGGAATTGAATTATTTCTGGATTTACAAAGAAAAACAGCAAGACTTGCCGCAGCCAAAAGTATATCAACCGCTTTTATAGCTTCGCAAAAGAAAGAATCATCATCCTGGACAATCAAGAACCAATGGATCAGATTTTCTTTCACCAAAACATTTTTGTATGCATTGAAAAAGGTCAGTTTTTATTTCACGTTGCATGACACACATAGCTATAACATTTATTAATTTCTTTTTATTGTAGAAGTAAAAGTTACTTCTATGAAAGAATTACGAAACTTCTTAATTTCTGTTATCGTATTTTGTTGGAGATAGTTCTTGATCGATAAAAAAAGAGGCTATACGCGAAGCGTGTGACGTACAGTATGAAGAAAAGAATTGTGAAGCTGTGACAGATGAATGTCCAAAAAATAATCTTTTATAGGACCAAATCTTTCTGTAATAATTGGAGCATTTAAACCCGCAAAAATTGTCAGTATGTTTCCATCGTATATATTTCCATTTTAAACTATGCATTAACTTTCAAAAACCAGAAATAGCTACGTTACTTATTAGGTATTCCCAGAGGTTTGAAAAAACTTGTTTCCTCAAAAATGAAGAGTCTACGGTACACAGAACTTATATATTATATTATATAGAAATCCTTGGAATGCGCCACTTCTTAGTCTATTAAAAGTCTTTACAATCAATTACTTACCATACATGGCAGTAGTGTAATATAAATTTGAATGGAATTATTTCAGGACTTAGAAAGGTATCATAATCGGATATATGTGTAATCGTCTTTAATATGAATGGGTTTTTGACATAATTGTACTTTGGACGGCTCATGCTTCCTTATCGAGTGCCTCTTTGTCAAGAGCTAACAAAGTTTCATTCCAATTTAATCTCGATATCGTTCTTTGTTTTATTTCAATAATCGATTCGTTTACCCTTTCTCTTTCTCTCTCTCTCTCTCTATATATATATAGTATATAATACATAACAGAAATGAGTAACTAAGGGTTTACAAAAAAAGATTATCATATACGTATTCATATACGCCTCAATGCAATTACGACTTACATCTTGCATCGAAAAATGACAATAGTCGACTATAATTAGTGAATTTCTTAATCAGTGGTATTACATCTTACGTTGATACATTTGTGAAGAGTTTTGTTATCTACGGCCAGTTGAAAGGCATTTTAACTATTAACCGAAGTATTGAAATCTTTTATCAAAAGTCTTAACGTTAACGACAAACGAATAAAAGATTGTATTAGAGTTTAATTGGATATCTTCCATTGTATCTTCCAATATAATAATGTAAAGTTTATTAACGAGAAGTAGAATCATATATCTAATTAAAAATAAACAACTAATAGATTTCGTTCCATTACACAAATGTATATACATACATTTATGCGTACACATTAAAAGTATTGCTAATAAAAAATCAATGGAATTATAGAAAACATTTCATTGTAAATTGATGCCAACAATAACAAATACCCTTCAATAATGTGTAATTTTTTCTTTTTCTATTAAGTATTAATTTCTTTGTTAATCAATTTAAACATTTTTAGTTCATAATGAATTCTATCAATAACAATATCAGATATTTAATTTTGGCTCATTGCAGAAGAAAGGTTGCTCATTACTGTCTACACAATATAATAAACCTCAAGCAATACCCAAGGAAAGACTACTATATACTTTGTGTATGTGTGTGTGGGTGTGTATATTATGTATCTAGTTACGTACATATGTACATATACACATATGTATCTATTTACAAGTGTATGTTTGTATGGGATCTTCCAACATTCCACCTTGGTGGTTGCCGAAAGACTGATCTCATACGATATTCGACAGAAAGTAAATAACATAAGGTGGATTTAGATATTTCAGCTTATAGAGAAACATATAAACATTGTAATAAGATTTGCTTTGTATACGTCAGCTAGTAAATGGTATAAACATTCTCTTTTTCTTTCAGTGTAATAATATTATATATATATATATATGTATATATATATATTAAAATTTTTATAATTTAATTAGTTAATTAATCAAAATCAAAAAATAAAAGAAAGCAACAGGAATACAAAAATACGAGACCTCATCGAAAACTCCGTTTGTTAGGACAGACGTCCTTCCTCGTAAACAATGAACTTTCATCTCTCTCTCTCTCTCTCTCTTCCTCGCTCTATTTTGCTATTTTTTTCTTAATTTTTCTGTATGCACGTGTACGCGTATGTACGTAATACGTATATGCCTTTCAACAAATGTAATATCGTTTGGTATCGATATATTTTATATATAGAAAGATCGTCGACGATCGAACGTGATGCGTGTACCTGATCGTGACACCCTTATTTCAATATTGTAAATTTAATTTGTCAACGAGGTATAAATTCTATATTCATTTAAATACACATACCTTGATATGTGTATGAATAATGCATATTAATCATAATACGCATTAAATGACACGTTTAAATGAAATCCCACATTAAAATTTACATTGTACTAGATACATATACTACATAAGAACAAGAAAGCAAAATTGAATATACCAAGATACTTTATTCTTCTTCTTCTTCTTCTTCTGCATATTATTGTTGTTGTTATTATTGTTATTATTATCCTTATTGTATTTAGAAATCTATCATAATTGAAGATATTGGGAAATAAAGATGAGATTTCTTTCTTATTCTTCTTAACTGTTTTTTTTTTTCTTTTTCTTTTCTTTTATATGAATAATAAGAAATATAAGGTATCATAATCAGATACATATGTAATCTTCTTTAATTTGAATGGGTTTTTGATATAATTGTACTTTGGACGCCTAATGCTTCCTTATCGAATGCCTTTTTGTCAAGAGCTAACAAAGTTTCTTTTCAATTTAATCTCGATATCGTTCTTTGTTTTATTCAAATTCTCGATTCGTTTACCCTTTCTTTCTCTCTCTCTCTCTCTCTCTCTCTTTCTCTCTCTGTATATATATATACATATTATATATAATATATATATATATATATATATATATATATATATATATATATATCTGTATATATCTCAATCTGTATCAGAAATAAACTCAGGGTTTATAAAAAAACATTATCATATACGTATTCATCTGCGTATCAATGCAAATACGACTTACATCTTGCATCGAAAAATGACAATAGTCGACTATAATTAGTGAATTTCTTAATCAGTGGTATTACATCTTACGTTGATACATTTGTGAAGAGCTTTGTTATCTACGGCCAGTTGAAAGGCACTTTAACTATTAACCGAGGTATTGAAATCTTTTATCAAAAGTCTTAACGTTAACGACAAACGAATAAAAGATTGTATTAGAGTTTAATTCCATATCTTCCATTGTATCTTCCAATATAATAATGTAAAGTTTATTAACGAGAAGTAGAATCATATATCTAATTAAAAATAAACAACTAATAGATTTCGTTCCATTACAAAGATATATATACATACATTTATGCGTACACATTAAAAGTATTG
Organism: Vespula vulgaris; assembly: GCF_905475345.1. NCBI lineage: Eukaryota > Metazoa > Arthropoda > Insecta > Hymenoptera > Vespidae > Vespula > Vespula vulgaris. The sequence goes on along the minus strand of NC_066602.1, from coordinate 4,997,354 downwards.
CTAATAAAAAATCAATAGGATTATAGAAAACATTTCATTGTAATTTGATGCCGAAAATAACAAATACCCTTCAATAATGTGTAATTTTTTCTTTTTCTATCAAGTATTAATTTCTTTTTAATCAATTTAAACATTTTTAGTTCATAATGTATCAATAACAATATCAGATATTTAATTTTGGCTCATTGCAGAACAAAGGTTGCTCGTTACTGTCCATACAATATAAGAAAATCTCAAGCAATACCCAAGGAAAGACTACTATATACTTTGTGTATGTGTGCGTGGGTGTGTATATTATGTATCTAGTTATGTACATATGTATCTATTTACAAACGTATGTTTATATGGGATCTTCCAACATTCCACCTTGGTGGTTGCCGAAAGACTGATCTCATACGATATTCGACAGAAAGTAAATAACATAAGGTGGATTTAGATATTTCAGCTTATAGAGAAACATATAAACATTGTAATAAGATTTGCTTTGTATACGTCAGCTAGTAAATGGTATAAACATTCTCTTTTTCTTTCAGTGTAATAATATTATATATATATATATTAAAATTTTTATAATTTAATTAGTTAATTAATCAAAATCAAAAAATAAAAGAAAGCAACAGGAATACAAAAATACGAGACCTCATCGAAAACTCCGTTTGTTAGGACAGACGTCCTTCCTCGTAAACAATGAACTTTCATCTCTCTCTCTCTCTCTCTCTTCCTCGCTCTATTTTGCTATTTTTTTCTTAATTTTTCTGTATGCACGTGTACGCGTATGTACGTAATACGTATATGCCTTTCAACAAATGTAATATCGTTTGGTATCGATATATTTTATATATAGAAAGATCGTCGACGATCGAACGTGATGCGTGTACCTGATCGTGACACCCTTATTTCAATATTGTAAATTTAATTTGTCAACGAGGTATAAATTCTATATTCATTTAAATACACATACCTTGATATGTGTATGAATAATGCATATTAATCATAATACGCATTAAATGACACGTTTAAATGAAATCCCACATTAAAATTTACATTGTACTAGATACATATACTACATAAGAACAAGAAAGCAAAATTGAATATACCAAGATACTTTATTCTTCTTCTTCTTCTGCATATTATTGTTGTTGTTATTATTGTTATTATTATCCTTATTGTATTTAGAAATATATCATAATTGAAGATATTGGGAAATAAAGATGAGATTTCTTTCTTATTCTTCTTAACTGTTTTTTTTTTCTTTTTCTTTTCTTTTATATGAATAATAAGAAATATAAGGTATCATAATCAGATACATATGTAATCTTCTTTAATTTGAATGGGTTTTTGATATAAGTGTACTTTGGACGCCTAATGCTTCCTTATCGAATGCCTTTTTGTCAAGAGCTAACAAAGTTTCTTTTCAATTTAATCTCAATATCGTTCTTTGTTTTATTCAAATTCTCGATTCGTTTACCCTTTCTTTCTCTCTCTCTCTCTCTCTCTCTCTCTGTATATATATATACATATTATATATAATATATAATATATATGTATATATATATATATATATATATATATATATATATATATATATATATATATATATATCTGTATATATCTCAATCTGTATCAGAAATAAACTCAGGGTTTATAAAAAAACATTATCATATACGTATTCATCTGCGTATCAATGCAAATACGACTTACATCTTGCATCGAAAAATGACAATAGTCGACTATAATTAGTGAATTTCTTAATCAGTGGTATTACATCTTACGTTGATACATTTGTGAAGAGCTTTGTTATCTACGGCCAGTTGAAAGGCACTTTAACTATTAACCGAGGTATTGAAATCTTTTATCAAAAGTCTTAACGTTAACGACAAACGAATAAAAGATTGTATTAGAGTTTAATTCGATATCTTCCATTGTATCTTCCAATATAATAATGTAAAGTTTATTAACGAGAAGTAGAATCATATATCTAATTAAAAATAAACAACTAATAGATTTCGTTCCATTACAAAGATATATATACATACATTTATGCGTACACATTAAAAGTATTGCTAATAAAAAATCAATAGGATTATAGAAAACATTTCATTGTAAATTGATGCCGAAAATAACAAATACCCTTCAATAATGTGTAATTTTTTCTTTTTCTATCAAGTATTAATTTCTTTTTAATCAATTTAAACATTTTTAGTTCATAATGTATCAATAACAATATCAGATATTTAATTTTGGCTCATTGCAGAACAAAGGTTGCTCGTTACTGTCCATACAATATAAGAAAATCTCAAGCAATACCCAAGAGAAAGACTACTGTATACTTTGTGTATGTGTGCGTGGGTGTGTATATTATGTATCTAGTTATGTACATATGTATCTATTTACAAACGTATGTTTATATGGGATCTTCCAACATTCCACCTTGGTGGTTGCCGAAAGACTGATCTCATACGATATTCGACAGAAAGTAAATAACATAAGGTGGATTTAGATATTTCAGCTTATAGAGAAACATATAAACATTGTAATAAGATTTGCTTTGTATACGTCAGCTAGTAAATGGTATAAACATTCTCTTTTTCTTTCAGTGTAATAATATTATATATATATATATCAAAATTTTTATAATTTAATTAGTTAATTAATCAAAATCAAAAAATAAAAGAAAGCAACAGGAATACAAAAATACGAGACCTCATCGAAAACTCCGTTTGTTAGGACAGACGTCCTTCCTCGTAAACAATGAACTTTCATCTCTCTCTCTCTCTCTCTCTTCCTCGCTCTATTTTGCTATTTTTTTCTTAATTTTTCTGTATGCACGTGTACGCGTATGTACGTAATACGTATATGCCTTTCAACAAATGTAATATCGTTTGGTATCGATATATTTTATATATAGAAAGATCGTCGACGATCGAACGTGATGCGTGTACCTGATCGTGACGCCCTTATTTCAATATTGTAAATTTAATTTGTCAACGAGGTATAAATTCTATATTCATTTAAATACACATACCTTGATATGTGTATGAATAATGCATATTAATCATAATACGCATTAAATGACACGTTTAAATGAAATCCCACATTAAAATTTACATTGTACTAGATACATATACTACATAAGAACAAGAAAGCAAAATTGAATATACCAAGATACTTTATTCTTCTTCTTCTTCTGCATATTATTGTTGTTGTTATTATTGTTATTATTATCCTTATTGTATTTAGAAATATATCATAATTGAAGATATTGGGAAATAAAGATGAGATTTCTTTCTTATTCTTCTTAACTGTTTTTTTTTCTTTTTCTTTTCTTTTATATGAATAATAAGAAATATAAGGTATCATAATCAGATACATATGTAATCTTCTTTAATTTGAATGGGTTTTTGATATAAGTGTACTTTGGACGCCTAATGCTTCCTTATCGAATGCCTTTTTGTCAAGAGCTAACAAAGTTTCTTTTCAATTTAATCTCAATATCGTTCTTTGTTTTATTCAAATTCTCGATTCGTTTACCCTTTCTTTCTCTCTCTCTCTCTCTCTCTCTCTCTCTCTCTGTATATATATATACATATTATATATAATATATAATATATATGTATATATATATATATATATATATATATATATATATATATATATATATATATCTGTATATATCTCAATCTGTATCAGAAATAAACTCAGGGTTTATAAAAAAACATTATCATATACGTATTCATCTGCGTATCAATGCAAATACGACTTACATCTTGCATCGAAAAATGACAATAGTCGACTATAATTAGTGAATTTCTTAATCAGTGGTATTACATCTTACGTTGATACATTTGTGAAGAGCTTTGTTATCTACGGCCAGTTGAAAGGCACTTTAACTATTAACCGAGGTATTGAAATCTTTTATCAAAAGTCTTAACGTTAACGACAAACGAATAAAAGATTGTATTAGAGTTTAATTCCATATCTTCCATTGTATCTTCCAATATAATAATGTAAAGTTTATTAACGAGAAGTAGAATCATATATCTAATTAAAAATAAACAACTAATAGATTTCGTTCCATTACAAAGATATATATACATACATTTATGCGTACACATTAAAAGTATTGCTAATAAAAAATCAATAGGATTATAGAAAACATTTCATTGTAATTTGATGCCGAAAATAACAAATACCCTTCAATAATGTGTAATTTTTTCTTTTTCTATCAAGTATTAATTTCTTTTTAATCAATTTAAACATTTTTAGTTCATAATGTATCAATAACAATATCAGATATTTAATTTTGGCTCATTGCAGAACAAAGGTTGCTCGTTACTGTCCATACAATATAAGAAAATCTCAAGCAATACCCAAGAGAAAGACTACTGTATACTTTGTGTATGTGTGCGTGGGTGTGTATATTATGTATCTAGTTATGTACATATGTATCTATTTACAAACGTATGTTTATATGGGATCTTCCAACATTCCACCTTGGTGGTTGCCGAAAGACTGATCTCATACGATATTCGACAGAAAGTAAATAACATAAGGTGGATTTAGATATTTCAGCTTATAGAGAAACATATAAACATTGTAATAAGATTTGCTTTGTATACGTCAGCTAGTAAATGGTATAAACATTCTCTTTTTCTTTCAGTGTAATAATATTATATATATATATATATATATATATATATATATATGTATATATATATATATTAAAATTTTTATAATTTAATTAGTTAATTAATCAAAATCAAAAAATAAAAGAAAGCAACAGGAATACAAAAATACGAGACCTCATCGAAAACTCCGTTTGTTAGGACAGACGTCCTTCCTCGTAAACAATGAACTTTCATCTCTCTCTCTCTCTCTCTCTTCCTCGCTCTATTTTGCTATTTTTTTCTTAATTTTTCTGTATGCACGTGTACGCGTATGTACGTAATACGTATATGCCTTTCAACAAATGTAATATCGTTTGGTATCGATATATTTTATATATAGAAAGATCGTCGACGATCGAACGTGATGCGTGTACCTGATCGTGACACCCTTATTTCAATATTGTAAATTTAATTTGTCAACGAGGTATAAATTCTATATTCATTTAAATACACATACCTTGATATGTGTATGAATAATGCATATTAATCATAATACGCATTAAATGACACGTTTAAATGAAATCCCACATTAAAATTTACATTGTACTAGATACATATACTACATAAGAACAAGAAAGCAAAATTGAATATACCAAGATACTTTATTCTTCTTCTTCTTCTTCTTCTGCATATTATTGTTGTTGTTATTATTGTTATTATTATCCTTATTGTATTTAGAAATCCATCATAATTGAAGATATTGGGAAATAAAGATGAGATTTCTTTCTTATTCTTCTTAACTGTTTTTTTTCTTTTTCTTTTCTTTTATATGAATAATAAGAAATATAAGGTATCATAATCAGATACATATGTAATCTTCTTTAATTTGAATGGGTTTTTGATATAATTGTACTTTGGACGCCTAATGCTTCCTTATCGAATGCCTTTTTGTCAAGAGCTAAAAAAGTTTCTTTTCAATTTAATCTCGATATCGTTCTTTGTTTTATTCAAATTCTCGATTCGTTTACCCTTTCTTTCTCTCTCTCTCTCTCTCTCTCTCTCTCTCTCTCTCTGTATATATATATACATATTATATATAATATATAATATATATGTATATATATATATATATATATATATATATATATATATATATATATATATCTGTATATATCTCAATCTGTATCAGAAATAAACTCAGGGTTTATAAAAAAACATTATCATATACGTATTCATCTGCGTATCAATGCAAATACGACTTACATCTTGCATCGAAAAATGACAATAGTCGACTATAATTAGTGAATTTCTTAATCAGTGGTATTACATCTTACGTTGATACATTTGTGAAGAGCTTTGTTATCTACGGCCAGTTGAAAGGCACTTTAACTATTAACCGAGGTATTGAAATCTTTTATCAAAAGTCTTAACGTTAACGACAAACGAATAAAAGATTGTATTAGAGTTTAATTCCATATCTTCCATTGTATCTTCCAATATAATAATGTAAAGTTTATTAACGAGAAGTCGAATCATATATCTAATTAAAAATAAACAACTAATAGATTTCGTTCCATTACAAAGATATATATACATACATTTATGCGTACACATTAAAAGTATTGCTAATAAAAAATCAATAGGATTATAGAAAACATTTCATTGTAATTTGATGCCGAAAATAACAAATACCCTTCAATAATGTGTAATTTTTTCTTTTTCTATGAAGTATTAATTTCTTTTTAATCAATTTAAACATTTTTCGTTCATAATGTATCAATAACAATATCAGATATTTAATTTTGGCTCATTGCAGAACAAAGGTTGCTCGTTACTGTCCATACAATATAAGAAAATCTCAAGCAATACCCAAGAGAAAGACTACTGTATACTTTGTGTATGTGTGCGTGGGTGTGTATATTATGTATCTAGTTATGTACATATGTATCTATTTACAAACGTATGTTTATATGGGATCTTCCAACATTCCACCTTGGTGGTTGCCGAAAGACTGATCTCATACGATATTCGACAGAAAGTAAATAACATAAGGTGGATTTAGATATTTCAGCTTATAGAGAAACATATAAACATTGTAATAAGATTTGCTTTGTATACGTCAGCTAGTAAATGGTATAAACATTCTCTTTTTCTTTCAGTGTAATAATATTATATATATATATATTAAAATTTTTATAATTTAATTAGTTAATTAATCAAAATCAAAAAATAAAAGAAAGCAACAGGAATACAAAAATACGAGACCTCATCGAAAACTCCGTTTGTTAGGACAGACGTCCTTCCTCGTAAACAATGAACTTTCATCTCTCTCTCTCTCTCTCTCTTCCTCGCTCTATTTTGCTATTTTTTTCTTAATTTTTCTGTATGCACGTGTACGCGTATGTACGTAATACGTATATGCCTTTCAACAAATGTAATATCGTTTGGTATCGATATATTTTATATATAGAAAGATCGTCGACGATCGAACGTGATGCGTGTACCTGATCGTGACACCCTTATTTCAATATTGTAAATTTAATTTGTCAACGACGTATAAATTCTATATTCATTTAAATACACATACCTTGATATGTGTATGAATAATGCATATTAATCATAATACGCATTAAATGACACGTTTAAATGAAATCCCACATTAAAATTTACATTGTACTAGATACATATACTACATAAGAACAAGAAAGCAAAATTGAATATACCAAGATACTTTATTCTTCTTCTTCTTCTGCATATTATTGTTGTTGTTATTATTGTTATTATTATCCTTATTGTATTTAGAAATCTATCATAATTGAAGATATTGGGAAATAAAGATGAGATTTCTTTCTTATTCTTCTTAACTGTTTTTTTTTTCTTTTTCTTTTCTTTTATATGAATAATAAGAAATATAAGGTATCATAATCAGATACATATGTAATCTTCTTTAATTTGAATGGGTTTTTGATATAATTGTACTTTGGACGCCTAATGCTTCCTTATCGAATGCCTTTTTGTCAAGAGCTAACAAAGTTTCTTTTCAATTTAATCTCGATATCGTTCTTTGTTTTATTCAAATTCTCGATTCGTTTACCCTTTCTTTCTCTCTCTCTCTCTCTCTCTTTCTCTCTCTGTATATATATATACATATTATATATAATATATATATATATATATATATATATATATATATATATATATATATATATCTGTATATATCTCAATCTGTATCAGAAATAAACTCAGGGTTTATAAAAAAACATTATCATATACGTATTCATCTGCGTATCAATGCAAATACGACTTACATCTTGCATCGAAAAATGACAATAGTCGACTATAATTAGTGAATTTCTTAATCAGTGGTATTACATCTTACGTTGATACATTTGTGAAGAGCTTTGTTATCTACGGCCAGTTGAAAGGCACTTTAACTATTAACCGAGGTATTGAAATCTTTTATCAAAAGTCTTAACGTTAACGACAAACGAATAAAAGATTGTATTAGAGTTTAATTCCATATCTTCCATTGTATCTTCCAATATAATAATGTAAAGTTTATTAACGAGAAGTAGAATCATATATCTAATTAAAAATAAACAACTAATAGATTTCGTTCCATTACAAAGATATATATACATACATTTATGCGTACACATTAAAAGTATTGCTAATAAAAAATCAATAGTATTATAGAAAACATTTCATTGTAATTTGATGCCGAAAATAACAAATACCCTTCAATAATGTGTAATTTTTTCTTTTTCTATCAAGTATTAATTTCTATTTAATCAATTTAAACATTTTTAGTTCATAATGAATTCTATCAATAACAATATCAGATATTTAATTTTGGCTCATTGCAGAACAAAGGTTGCTCGTTACTGTCCATACAATATAAGAAAATCTCAAGCAATACCCAAGAGAAAGACTACTGTATACTTTGTGTATGTGTGCGTGGGTGTGTATATTATGTATCTAGTTATGTACATATGTATCTATTTACAAACGTATGTTTATATGGGATCTTCCAACATTCCACCTTGGTGGTTGCCGAAAGACTGATCTCATACGATATTCGACAGAAAGTAAATAACATAAGGTGGATTTAGATATTTCAGCTTATAGAGAAACATATAAACATTGTAATAAGATTTGCTTTGTATACGTCAGCTAGTAAATGGTATAAACATTCTCTTTTTCTTTCAGTGTAATAATATTATATATATATATATTAAAATTTTTATAATTTAATTAGTTAATTAATCAAAATCAAAAAATAAAAGAAAGCAACAGGAATACAAAAATACGAGACCTCATCGAAAACTCCGTTTGTTAGGACAGACGTCCTTCCTCGTAAACAATGAACTTTCATCTCTCTCTCTCTCTCTCTCTTCCTCGCTCTATTTTGCTATTTTTTTCTTATTTTTTCTGTATGCACGTGTACGCGTATGTACGTAATACGTATATGCCTTTCAACAAATGTAATATCGTTTGGTATCGATATATTTTATATATAGAAAGATCGTCGACGATCGAACGTGATGCGTGTACCTGATCGTGACACCCTTATTTCAATATTGTAAATTTAATTTGTCAACGACGTATAAATTCTATATTCATTTAAATACACATACCTTGATATGTGTATGAATAATGCATATTAATCATAATACGCATTAAATGACACGTTTAAATGAAATCCCACATTAAAATTTACATTGTACTAGATACATATACTACATAAGAACAAGAAAGCAAAATTGAATATACCAAGATACTTTATTCTTCTTCTTCTTCTGCATATTATTGTTGTTGTTATTATTGTTATTATTATCCTTATTGTATTTAGAAATCTATCATAATTGAAGATATTGGGAAATAAAGATGAGATTTCTTTCTTATTCTTCTTAACTGTTTTTTTTTTCTTTTTCTTTTCTTTTATATGAATAATAAGAAATATAAGGTATCATAATCAGATACATATGTAATCTTCTTTAATTTGAATGGGTTTTTGATATAATTGTACTTTGGACGCCTAATGCTTCCTTATCGAATGCCTTTTTGTCAAGAGCTAACAAAGTTTCTTTTCAATTTAATCTCGATATCGTTCTTTGTTTTATTCAAATTCTCGATTCGTTTACCCTTTCTTTCTCTCTCTCTCTCTCTCTCTTTCTCTCTCTGTATATATATATACATATTATATATAATATATATATATATATATATATATATATATATATATATATATATATATCTGTATATATCTCAATCTGTATCAGAAATAAACTCAGGGTTTATAAAAAAACATTATCATATACGTATTCATCTGCGTATCAATGCAAATACGACTTACATCTTGCATCGAAAAATGACAATAGTCGACTATAATTAGTGAATTTCTTAATCAGTGGTATTACATCCTACGTTGATACATTTGTGAAGAGCTTTGTTATCTACGGCCAGTTGAAAGGCACTTTAACTATTAACCGAGGTATTGAAATCTTTTATCAAAAGTCTTAACGTTAACGACAAACGAATAAAAGATTGTATTAGAGTTTAATTCCATATCTTCCATTGTATCTTCCAATATAATAATGTAAAGTTTATTAACGAGAAGTAGAATCATATATCTAATTAAAAATAAACAACTAATAGATTTCGTTCCATTACAAAGATATATATACATACATTTATGCGTACACATTAAAAGTATTGCTAATAAAAAATCAATAGTATTATAGAAAACATTTCATTGTAATTTGATGCCGAAAATAACAAATACCCTTCAATAATGTGTAATTTTTTCTTTTTCTATCAAGTATTAATTTCTATTTAATCAATTTAAACATTTTTAGTTCATAATGAATTCTATCAATAACAATATCAGATATTTAATTTTGGCTCATTGCAGAACAAAGGTTGCTCGTTACTGTCCATACAATATAAGAAAATCTCAAGCAATACCCAAGAGAAAGACTACTGTATACTTTGTGTATGTGTGCGTGGGTGTGTATATTATGTATCTAGTTATGTACATATGTATCTATTTACAAACGTATGTTTATATGGGATCTTCCAACATTCCACCTTGGTGGTTGCCGAAAGACTGATCTCATACGATATTCGACAGAAAGTAAATAACATAAGGTGGATTTAGATATTTCAGCTTATAGAGAAACATATAAACATTGTAATAAGATTTGCTTTGTATACGTCAGCTAGTAAATGGTATAAACATTCTCTTTTTCTTTCAGTGTAATAATATTATATATATATATATTAAAATTTTTATAATTTAATTAGTTAATTAATCAAAATCAAAAAATAAAAGAAAGCAACAGGAATACAAAAATACGAGACCTCATCGAAAACTCCGTTTGTTAGGACAGACGTCCTTCCTCGTAAACAATGAACTTTCATCTCTCTCTCTCTCTCTCTCTTCCTCGCTCTATTTTGCTATTTTTTTCTTAATTTTTCTGTATGCACGTGTACGCGTATGTACGTAATACGTATATGCCTTTCAACAAATGTAATATCGTTTGGTATCGATATATTTTATATATAGAAAGATCGTCGACGATCGAACGTGATGCGTGTACCTGATCGTGACACCCTTATTTCAATATTGTAAATTTAATTTGTCAACGACGTATAAATTCTATATTCATTTAAATACACATACCTTGATATGTGTATGAATAATGCATATTAATCATAATACGCATTAAATGACACGTTTAAATGAAATCCCACATTAAAATTTACATTGTACTAGATACATATACTACATAAGAACAAGAAAGCAAAATTGAATATACCAAGATACTTTATTCTTCTTCTTCTTCTGCATATTATTGTTGTTGTTATTATTGTTATTATTATCCTTATTGTATTTAGAAATCTATCATAATTGAAGATATTGGGAAATAAAGATGAGATTTCTTTCTTATTCTTCTTAACTGTTTTTTTTTTCTTTTTCTTTTCTTTTATATGAATAATAAGAAATATAAGGTATCATAATCAGATACATATGTAATCTTCTTTAATTTGAATGGGTTTTTGATATAATTGTACTTTGGACGCCTAATGCTTCCTTATCGAATGCCTTTTTGTCAAGAGCTAACAAAGTTTCTTTTCAATTTAATCTCGATATCGTTCTTTGTTTTATTCAAATTCTCGATTCGTTTACCCTTTCTTTCTCTCTCTCTCTCTCTCTCTTTCTCTCTCTGTATATATATATACATATTATATATAATATATATATATATATATATATATATATATATATATATATATATATATATCTGTATATATCTCAATCTGTATCAGAAATAAACTCAGGGTTTATAAAAAAACATTATCATATACGTATTCATCTGCGTATCAATGCAAATACGACTTACATCTTGCATCGAAAAATGACAATAGTCGACTATAATTAGTGAATTTCTTAATCAGTGGTATTACATCTTACGTTGATACATTTGTGAAGAGCTTTGTTATCTACGTCCAGTTGAAAGGCATTTTAACTATTAACCGAAGTATTGAAATCTTTTATCAAAAGTCTTAACGTTAACGACAAACGAATAAAAGATTGTATTAGAGTTTAATTCGATATCTTCCATTGTACCTTCCAATATAATAATGTAAAGTTTATTAACGAGAAGTAGAATCATATATCTAATTAAAAATAAACAACTAATAGATTTCGTTCCATTACAAAGATATATATACATACATTTATGCGTACACATTAAAAGTATTGCTAATAAAAAATCAATAGGATTATAGAAAACATTTCATTGTAAATTGATGCCGAAAATAACAAATACCCTTCAATAATGTGTAATTTTTTCTTTTTCTATCAAGTATTAATATCTTTTTAATCAATTTAAACATTTTTAGTTCATAATGTATCAATAACAATATCAGATATTTAATTTTGGCTCATTGCAGAACAAAGGTTGCTCGTTACTGTCCATACAATATAAGAAAATCTCAAGCAATACCCAAGAGAAAGACTACTGTATACTTTGTGTATGTGTGCGTGGGTGTGTATATTATGTATCTAGTTATGTACATATGTATCTATTTACAAACGTATGTTTATATGGGATCTTCCAACATTCCACCTTGGTGGTTGCCGAAAGACTGATCTCATACGATATTCGACAGAAAGTAAATAACATAAGGTGGATTTAGATATTTCAGCTTATAGAGAAACATATAAACATTGTAATAAGATTTGCTTTGTATACGTCAGCTAGTAAATGGTATAAACATTCTCTTTTTCTTTCAGTGTAATAATATTATATATATATATATATATATATATATATATATATATATATGTATATATATATATATTAAAATTTTTATAATTTAATTAGTTAATTAATCAAAATCAAAAAATAAAAGAAAGCAACAGGAATACAAAAATACGAGACCTCATCGAAAACTCCGTTTGTTAGGACAGACGTCCTTCCTCGTAAACAATGAACTTTCATCTCTCTCTCTCTCTCTCTCTCTCTTCCTCGCTCTATTTTGCTATTTTTTTCTTAATTTTTCTGTATGCACGTGTACGCGTATGTACGTAATACGTATATGCCTTTCAACAAATGTAATATCGTTTGGTATCGATATATTTTATATATAGAAAGATCGTCGACGATCGAACGTGATGCGTGTACCTGATCGTGACACCCTTATTTCAATATTGTAAATTTAATTTGTCAACGAGGTATAAATTCTATATTCATTTAAATACACATACCTTGATATGTGTATGAATAATGCATATTAATCATAATACGCATTAAATGACACGTTTAAATGAAATCCCACATTAAAATTTACATTGTACTAGATACATATACTACATAAGAACAAGAAAGCAAAATTGAATATACCAAGATACTTTATTCTTCTTCTTCTTCTTCTTCTGCATATTATTGTTGTTGTTATTATTGTTATTATTATCCTTATTGTATTTAGAAATCTATCATAATTGAAGATATTGGGAAATAAAGATGAGATTTCTTTCTTATTCTTCTTAACTGTTTTTTTTTTTCTTTTTCTTTTCTTTTATATGAATAATAAGAAATATAAGGTATCATAATCAGATACATATGTAATCTTCTTTAATTTGAATGGGTTTTTGATATAATTGTACTTTGGACGCCTAATGCTTCCTTATCGAATGCCTTTTTGTCAAGAGCTAACAAAGTTTCTTTTCAATTTAATCTCAATATCGTTCTTTGTTTTATTCAAATTCTCGATTCGTTTACCCTTTCTTTCTCTCTCTCTCTCTCTCTCTCTCTCTCTGTATATATATATACATATTATATATAATATATAATATATATGTATATATATATATCTCAATCTGTATCAGAAATAAACTCAGGGTTTATAAAAAAACATTATCATATACGTATTCATCTGCGTATCAATGCAAATACGACTTACATCTTGCATCGAAAAATGACAATAGTCGACTATAATTAGTGAATTTCTTAATCAGTGGTATTACATCTTACGTTGATACATTTGTGAAGAGCTTTGTTATCTACGGCCAGTTGAAAGGCACTTTAACTATTAACCGAGGTATTGAAATCTTTTATCAAAAGTCTTAACGTTAACGACAAACGAATAAAAGATTGTATTAGAGTTTAATTCCATATCTTCCATTGTATCTTCCAATATAATAATGTAAAGTTTATTAACGAGAAGTAGAATCATATATCTAATTAAAAATAAACAACTAATAGATTTCGTTCCATTACAAAGATATATATACATACATTTATGCGTACACATTAAAAGTATTGCTAATAAAAAATCAATAGGATTATAGAAAACATTTCATTGTAATTTGATGCCGAAAATAACAAATACCCTTCAATAATGTGTAATTTTTTCTTTTTCTATCAAGTATTAATTTCTTTTTAATCAATTTAAACATTTTTAGTTCATAATGTATCAATAACAATATCAGATATTTAATTTTGGCTCATTGCAGAACAAAGGTTGCTCGTTACTGTCCATACAATATAAGAAAATCTCAAGCAATACCCAAGAGAAAGACTACTGTATACTTTGTGTATGTGTGCGTGGGTGTGTATATTATGTATCTAGTTATGTACATATGTATCTATTTACAAACGTATGTTTATATGGGATCTTCCAACATTCCACCTTGGTGGTTGCCGAAAGACTGATCTCATACGATATTCGACAGAAAGTAAATAACATAAGGTGGATTTAGATATTTCAGCTTATAGAGAAACATATAAACATTGTAATAAGATTTGCTTTGTATACGTCAGCTAGTAAATGGTATAAACATTCTCTTTTTCTTTCAGTGTAATAATATTATATATATATATATTAAAATTTTTATAATTTAATTAGTTAATTAATCAAAATCAAAAAATAAAAGAAAGCAACAGGAATACAAAAATACGAGACCTCATCGAAAACTCCGTTTGTTAGGACAGACGTCCTTCCTCGTAAACAATGAACTTTCATCTCTCTCTCTCTCTCTCTCTTCCTCGCTCTATTTTGCTATTTTTTTCTTAATTTTTCTGTATGCACGTGTACGCGTATGTACGTAATACGTATATGCCTTTCAACAAATGTAATATCGTTTGGTATCGATATATTTTATATATAGAAAGATCGTCGACGATCGAACGTGATACGTGTACCTGATCGTGACGCCCTTATTTCAATATTGTAAATTTAATTTGTCAACGAGGTATAAATTCTATATTCATTTAAATACACATACCTTGATATGTGTATGAATAATGCATATTAATCATAATACGCATTAAATGACACGTTTAAATGAAATCCCACATTAAAATTTACATTGTACTAGATACATATACTACATAAGAACAAGAAAGCAAAATTGAATATACCAAGATACTTTATTCTTCTTCTTCTTCTGCATATTATTGTTGTTGTTATTATTGTTATTATTATCCTTATTGTATTTAGAAATATATCATAATTGAAGATATTGGGAAATAAAGATGAGATTTCTTTCTTATTCTTCTTAACTGTTTTTTTTTTCTTTTTCTTTTCTTTTATATGAATAATAAGAAATATAAGGTATCATAATCAGATACATATGTAATCTTCTTTAATTTGAATGGGTTTTTGATATAAGTGTACTTTGGACGCCTAATGCTTCCTTATCGAATGCCTTTTTGTCAAGAGCTAACAAAGTTTCTTTTCAATTTAATCTCAATATCGTTCTTTGTTTTATTCAAATTCTCGATTCGTTTACCCTTTCTTTCTCTCTCTCTCTCTCTCTCTCTCTCTGTATATATATATACATATTATATATAATATATAATATATATGTATATATATATATATATATATATATATAT
This sequence comes from Vespula vulgaris, assembly GCF_905475345.1. Lineage (NCBI taxonomy): Eukaryota > Metazoa > Arthropoda > Insecta > Hymenoptera > Vespidae > Vespula > Vespula vulgaris. The sequence goes on along the minus strand of NC_066602.1, from coordinate 4,981,339 downwards.
ATATATATCTGTATATATCTCAATCTGTATCAGAAATAAACTCAGGGTTTATAAAAAAACATTATCATATACGTATTCATCTGCGTATCAATGCAAATACGACTTACATCTTGCATCGAAAAATGACAATAGTCGACTATAATTAGTGAATTTCTTAATCAGTGGTATTACATCTTACGTTGATACATTTGTGAAGAGCTTTGTTATCTACGGCCAGTTGAAAGGCACTTTAACTATTAACCGAGGTATTGAAATCTTTTATCAAAAGTCTTAACGTTAACGACAAACGAATAAAAGATTGTATTAGAGTTTAATTCGATATCTTCCATTGTATCTTCCAATATAATAATGTAAAGTTTATTAACGAGAAGTAGAATCATATATCTAATTAAAAATAAACAACTAATAGATTTCGTTCCATTACAAAGATATATATACATACATTTATGCGTACACATTAAAAGTATTGCTAATAAAAAATCAATAGGATTATAGAAAACATTTCATTGTAATTTGATGCCGAAAATAACAAATACCCTTCAATAATGTGTAATTTTTTCTTTTTCTATCAAGTATTAATATCTTTTTAATCAATTTAAACATTTTTAGTTCATAATGTATCAATAACAATATCAGATATTTAATTTTGGCTCATTGCAGAACAAAGGTTGCTCGTTACTGTCCATACAATATAAGAAAATCTCAAGCAATACCCAAGAGAAAGACTACTGTATACTTTGTGTATGTGTGCGTGGGTGTGTATATTATGTATCTAGTTATGTACATATGTATCTATTTACAAACGTATGTTTATATGGGATCTTCCAACATTCCACCTTGGTGGTTGCCGAAAGACTGATCTCATACGATATTCGACAGAAAGTAAATAACATAAGGTGGATTTAGATATTTCAGCTTATAGAGAAACATATAAACATTGTAATAAGATTTGCTTTGTATACGTCAGCTAGTAAATGGTATAAACATTCTCTTTTTCTTTCAGTGTAATAATATTATATATATATATATATATATATATATATATATATATATGTATATATATATATATTAAAATTTTTATAATTTAATTAGTTAATTAATCAAAATCAAAAAATAAAAGAAAGCAACAGGAATACAAAAATACGAGACCTCATCGAAAACTCCGTTTGTTAGGACAGACGTCCTTCCTCGTAAACAATGAACTTTCATCTCTCTCTCTCTCTCTCTCTTCCTCGCTCTATTTTGCTATTTTTTTCTTAATTTTTCTGTATGCACGTGTACGCGTATGTACGTAATACGTATATGCCTTTCAACAAATGTAATATCGTTTGGTATCGATATATTTTATATATAGAAAGATCGTCGACGATCGAACGTGATGCGTGTACCTGATCGTGACACCCTTATTTCAATATTGTAAATTTAATTTGTCAACGAGGTATAAATTCTATATTCATTTAAATACACATACCTTGATATGTGTATGAATAATGCATATTAATCATAATACGCATTAAATGACACGTTTAAATGAAATCCCACATTAAAATTTACATTGTACTAGATACATATACTACATAAGAACAAGAAAGCAAAATTGAATATACCAAGATACTTTATTCTTCTTCTTCTTCTTCTTCTGCATATTATTGTTGTTGTTATTATTGTTATTATTATCCTTATTGTATTTAGAAATCCATCATAATTGAAGATATTGGGAAATAAAGATGAGATTTCTTTCTTATTCTTCTTAACTGTTTTTTTTTCTTTTTCTTTTCTTTTATATGAATAATAAGAAATATAAGGTATCATAATCAGATACATATGTAATCTTCTTTAATTTGAATGGGTTTTTGATATAAGTGTACTTTGGACGCCTAATGCTTCCTTATCGAATGCCTTTTTGTCAAGAGCTAACAAAGTTTCTTTTCAATTTAATCTCAATATCGTTCTTTGTTTTATTCAAATTCTCGATTCGTTTACCCTTTCTTTCTCTCTCTCTCTCTCTCTCTCTCTCTGTATATATATATACATATTATATATAATATATAATATATATGTATATATATATATATATATATATATATATATATATATATATCTGTATATATCTCAATCTGTATCAGAAATAAACTCAGGGTTTATAAAAAAACATTATCATATACGTATTCATCTGCGTATCAATGCAAATACGACTTACATCTTGCATCGAAAAATGACAATAGTCGACTATAATTAGTGAATTTCTTAATCAGTGGTATTACATCTTACGTTGATACATTTGTGAAGAGCTTTGTTATCTACGGCCAGTTGAAAGGCACTTTAACTATTAACCGAGGTATTGAAATCTTTTATCAAAAGTCTTAACGTTAACGACAAACGAATAAAAGATTGTATTAGAGTTTAATTCGATATCTTCCATTGTATCTTCCAATATAATAATGTAAAGTTTATTAACGAGAAGTAGAATCATATATCTAATTAAAAATAAACAACTAATAGATTTCGTTCCATTACAAAGACATATATACATACATTTATGCGTACACATTAAAAGTATTGCTAATAAAAAATCAATAGGATTATAGAAAACATTTCATTGTAAATTGATGCCGAAAATAACAAATACCCTTCAATAATGTGTAATTTTTTCTTTTTCTATCAAGTATTAATTTCTTTTTAATCAATTTAAACATTTTTAGTTCATAATGTATCAATAACAATATCAGATATTTAATTTTGGCTCATTGTAGAACAAAGGTTGCTCGTTACTGTCCATACAATATAAGAAAATCTCAAGCAATACCCAAGAGAAAGACTACTGTATACTTTGTGTATGTGTGCGTGGGTGTGTATATTATGTATCTAGTTATGTACATATGTATCTATTTACAAACGTATGTTTATATGGGATCTTCCAACATTCCACCTTGGTGGTTGCCGAAAGACTGATCTCATACGATATTCGACAGAAAGTAAATAACATAAGGTGGATTTAGATATTTCAGCTTATAGAGAAACATATAAACATTGTAATAAGATTTGCTTTGTATACGTCAGCTAGTAAATGGTATAAACATTCTCTTTTTCTTTCAGTGTAATAATATTATATATATATATATTAAAATTTTTATAATTTAATTAGTTAATTAATCAAAATCAAAAAATAAAAGAAAGCAACAGGAATACAAAAATACGAGACCTCATCGAAAACTCCGTTTGTTAGGACAGACGTCCTTCCTCGTAAACAATGAACTTTCATCTCTCTCTCTCTCTCTCTCTTCCTCGCTCTATTTTGCTATTTTTTTCTTAATTTTTCTGTATGCACGTGTACGCGTATGTACGTAATACGTATATGCCTTTCAACAAATGTAATATCGTTTGGTATCGATATATTTTATATATAGAAAGATCGTCGACGATCGAACGTGATGCGTGTACCTGATCGTGACGCCCTTATTTCAATATTGTAAATTTAATTTGTCAACGAGGTATAAATTCTATATTCATTTAAATACACATACCTTGATATGTGTATGAATAATGCATATTAATCATAATACGCATTAAATGACACGTTTAAATGAAATCCCACATTAAAATTTACATTGTACTAGATACATATACTACATAAGAACAAGAAAGCAAAATTGAATATACCAAGATACTTTATTCTTCTTCTTCTTCTGCATATTATTGTTGTTGTTATTATTGTTATTATTATCCTTATTGTATTTAGAAATATATCATAATTGAAGATATTGGGAAATAAAGATGAGATTTCTTTCTTATTCTTCTTAACTGTTTTTTTTTTCTTTTTCTTTTCTTTTATATGAATAATAAGAAATATAAGGTATCATAATCAGATACATATGTAATCTTCTTTAATTTGAATGGGTTTTTGATATAAGTGTACTTTGGACGCCTAATGCTTCCTTATCGAATGCCTTTTTGTCAAGAGCTAACAAAGTTTCTTTTCAATTTAATCTCAATATCGTTCTTTGTTTTATTCAAATTCTCGATTCGTTTACCCTTTCTTTCTCTCTCTCTCTCTCTCTCTCTCTCTCTCTGTATATATATATACATATTATATATAATATATAATATATATGTATATATATATATATATATATATATATATATATATATATATATATATCTGTATATATCTCAATCTGTATCAGAAATAAACTCAGGGTTTATAAAAAAACATTATCATATACGTATTCATCTGCGTATCAATGCAAATACGACTTACATCTTGCATCGAAAAATGACAATAGTCGACTATAATTAGTGAATTTCTTAATCAGTGGTATTACATCTTACGTTGATACATTTGTGAAGAGCTTTGTTATCTACGGCCAGTTGAAAGGCACTTTAACTATTAACCGAGGTATTGAAATCTTTTATCAAAAGTCTTAACGTTAACGACAAACGAATAAAAGATTGTATTAGAGTTTAATTCGATATCTTCCATTGTATCTTCCAATATAATAATGTAAAGTTTATTAACGAGAAGTAGAATCATATATCTAATTAAAAATAAACAACTAATAGATTTCGTTCCATTACAAAGATATATATACATACATTTATGCGTACACATTAAAAGTATTGCTAATAAAAAATCAATAGGATTATAGAAAACATTTCATTGTAATTTGATGCCGAAAATAACAAATACCCTTCAATAATGTGTAATTTTTTCTTTTTCTATCAAGTATTAATATCTTTTTAATCAATTTAAACATTTTTAGTTCATAATGTATCAATAACAATATCAGATATTTAATTTTGGCTCATTGCAGAACAAAGGTTGCTCGTTACTGTCCATACAATATAAGAAAATCTCAAGCAATACCCAAGAGAAAGACTACTGTATACTTTGTGTATGTGTGCGTGGGTGTGTATATTATGTATCTAGTTATGTACATATGTATCTATTTACAAACGTATGTTTATATGGGATCTTCCAACATTCCACCTTGGTGGTTGCCGAAAGACTGATCTCATACGATATTCGACAGAAAGTAAATAACATAAGGTGGATTTAGATATTTCAGCTTATAGAGAAACATATAAACATTGTAATAAGATTTGCTTTGTATACGTCAGCTAGTAAATGGTATAAACATTCTCTTTTTCTTTCAGTGTAATAATATTATATATATATATATATATATATATATATATATATATGTATATATATATATATTAAAATTTTTATAATTTAATTAGTTAATTAATCAAAATCAAAAAATAAAAGAAAGCAACAGGAATACAAAAATACGAGACCTCATCGAAAACTCCGTTTGTTAGGACAGACGTCCTTCCTCGTAAACAATGAACTTTCATCTCTCTCTCTCTCTCTCTCTCTTCCTCGCTCTATTTTGCTATTTTTTTCTTAATTTTTCTGTATGCACGTGTACGCGTATGTACGTAATACGTATATGCCTTTCAACAAATGTAATATCGTTTGGTATCGATATATTTTATATATAGAAAGATCGTCGACGATCGAACGTGATGCGTGTACCTGATCGTGACACCCTTATTTCAATATTGTAAATTTAATTTGTCAACGAGGTATAAATTCTATATTCATTTAAATACACATACCTTGATATGTGTATGAATAATGCATATTAATCATAATACGCATTAAATGACACGTTTAAATGAAATCCCACATTAAAATTTACATTGTACTAGATACATATACTACATAAGAACAAGAAAGCAAAATTGAATATACCAAGATACTTTATTCTTCTTCTTCTTCTTCTTCTGCATATTATTGTTGTTGTTATTATTGTTATTATTATCCTTATTGTATTTAGAAATCCATCATAATTGAAGATATTGGGAAATAAAGATGAGATTTCTTTCTTATTCTTCTTAACTGTTTTTTTTCTTTTTCTTTTCTTTTATATGAATAATAAGAAATATAAGGTATCATAATCAGATACATATGTAATCTTCTTTAATTTGAATGGGTTTTTGATATAATTGTACTTTGGACGCCTAATGCTTCCTTATCGAATGCCTTTTTGTCAAGAGCTAAAAAAGTTTCTTTTCAATTTAATCTCGATATCGTTCTTTGTTTTATTCAAATTCTCGATTCGTTTACCCTTTCTTTCTCTCTCTCTCTCTCTCTCTCTCTCTCTCTCTCTCTGTATATATATATACATATTATATATAATATATAATATATATGTATATATATATATATATATATATATATATATATATCTGTATATATCTCAATCTGTATCAGAAATAAACTCAGGGTTTATAAAAAAACATTATCATATACGTATTCATCTGCGTATCAATGCAAATACGACTTACATCTTGCATCGAAAAATGACAATAGTCGACTATAATTAGTGAATTTCTTAATCAGTGGTATTACATCTTACGTTGATACATTTGTGAAGAGCTTTGTTATCTACGGCCAGTTGAAAGGCATTTTAACTATTAACCGAAGTATTGAAATCTTTTATCAAAAGTCTTAACGTTAACGACAAACGAATAAAAGATTGTATTAGAGTTTAATTCGATATCTTCCATTGTACCTTCCAATATAATAATGTAAAGTTTATTAACGAGAAGTAGAATCATATATCTAATTAAAAATAAACAACTAATAGATTTCGTTCCATTACAAAGATATATATACATACATTTATGCGTACACATTAAAAGTATTGCTAATAAAAAATCAATAGGATTATAGAAAACATTTCATTGTAAATTGATGCCGAAAATAACAAATACCCTTCAATAATGTGTAATTTTTTCTTTTTCTATCAAGTATTAATTTCTTTTTAATCAATTTAAACATTTTTAGTTCATAATGTATCAATAACAATATCAGATATTTAATTTTGGCTCATTGCAGAACAAAGGTTGCTCGTTACTGTCCATACAATATAAGAAAATCTCAAGCAATACCCAAGGAAAGACTACTATATACTTTGTGTATGTGTGCGTGGGTGTGTATATTATGTATCTAGTTATGTACATATGTATCTATTTACAAACGTATGTTTATATGGGATCTTCCAACATTCCACCTTGGTGGTTGCCGAAAGACTGATCTCATACGATATTCGACAGAAAGTAAATAACATAAGGTGGATTTAGATATTTCAGCTTATAGAGAAACATATAAACATTGTAATAAGATTTGCTTTGTATACGTCAGCTAGTAAATGGTATAAACATTCTCTTTTTCTTTCAGTGTAATAATATTATATATATATATATTAAAATTTTTATAATTTAATTAGTTAATTAATCAAAATCAAAAAATAAAAGAAAGCAACAGGAATACAAAAATACGAGACCTCATCGAAAACTCCGTTTGTTAGGACAGACGTCCTTCCTCGTAAACAATGAACTTTCATCTCTCTCTCTCTCTCTCTCTTCCTCGCTCTATTTTGCTATTTTTTTCTTAATTTTTCTGTATGCACGTGTACGCGTATGTACGTAATACGTATATGCCTTTCAACAAATGTAATATCGTTTGGTATCGATATATTTTATATATAGAAAGATCGTCGACGATCGAACGTGATGCGTGTACCTGATCGTGACGCCCTTATTTCAATATTGTAAATTTAATTTGTCAACGAGGTATAAATTCTATATTCATTTAAATACACATACCTTGATATGTGTATGAATAATGCATATTAATCATAATACGCATTAAATGACACGTTTAAATGAAATCCCACATTAAAATTTACATTGTACTAGATACATATACTACATAAGAACAAGAAAGCAAAATTGAATATACCAAGATACTTTATTCTTCTTCTTCTTCTGCATATTATTGTTGTTGTTATTATTGTTATTATTATCCTTATTGTATTTAGAAATATATCATAATTGAAGATATTGGGAAATAAAGATGAGATTTCTTTATTATTCTTCTTAACTGTTTTTTTTTTCTTTTTCTTTTCTTTTATATGAATAATAAGAAATATAAGGTATCATAATCAGATACATATGTAATCTTCTTTAATTTGAATGGGTTTTTGATATAATTGTACTTTGGACGCCTAATGCTTCCTTATCGAATGCCTTTTTGTCAAGAGCTAACAAAGTTTCTTTTCAATTTAATCTCGATATCGTTCTTTGTTTTATTCAAATTCTCGATTCGTTTACCCTTTCTTTCTCTCTCTCTCTCTCTCTCTGTATAATATATAATATATATAATATATAATATATATAATATATAATATATAATATATATGTATATATATATATATATATATATATATATATATATATATATATATATCTGTATATATCTCAATCTGTATCAGAAATAAACTCAGGGTTTATAAAAAAACATTATCATATACGTATTCATCTGCGTATCAATGCAAATACGACTTACATCTTGCATCGAAAAATGACAATAGTCGACTATAATTAGTGAATTTCTTAATCAGTGGTATTACATCTTACGTTGATACATTTGTGAAGAGCTTTGTTATCTACATCCAGTTGAAAGGCATTTTAACTATTAACCGAAGTATTGAAATCTTTTATCAAAAGTCTTAACGTTAACGACAAACGAATAAAAGATTGTATTAGAGTTTAATTCGATATCTTCCATTGTATCTTCCAATATAATAATGTAAAGTTTATTAACGAGAAGTAGAATCATATATCTAATTAAAAATAAACAACTAATAGATTTCGTTCCATTACAAAGATATATATACATACATTTATGCGTACACATTAAAAGTATTGCTAATAAAAAATCAATAGGATTATAGAAAACATTTCATTGTAAATTGATGCCGAAAATAACAAATACCCTTCAATAATGTGTAATTTTTTCTTTTTCTATCAAGTATTAATTTCTTTTTAATCAATTTAAACATTTTTAGTTCATAATGTATCAATAACAATATCAGATATTTAACTTTGGCTCATTGCAGAACAAAGGTTGCTCGTTACTGTCCATACAATATAAGAAAATCTCAAGCAATACCCAAGAGAAAGACTACTGTATACTTTGTGTATGTGTGCGTGGGTGTGTATATTATGTATCTAGTTATGTACATATGTATCTATTTACAAACGTATGTTTATATGGGATCTTCCAACATTCCACCTTGGTGGTTGCCGAAAGACTGATCTCATACGATATTCGACAGAAAGTAAATAACATAAGGTGGATTTAGATATTTCAGCTTATAGAGAAACATATAAACATTGTAATAAGATTTGCTTTCTATACGTCAGCTAGTAAATGGTATAAACATTCTCTTTTTCTTTCAGTGTAATAATATTATATATATATATATATGTATATATATATATATTAAAATTTTTATAATTTAATTAGTTAATTAATCAAAATCAAAAAATAAAAGAAAGCAACATGAATACAAAAATACGAGACCTCATCGAAAACTCCGTTTGTTAGGACAGACATCCTTCCTCGTAAACAATGAACTTTCATCTCTCTCTCTCTCTCTCTCTTCCTCGCTCTATTTTGCTATTTTTTTCTTAATTTTTCTGTATGCACGTGTACGCGTATGTACGTAATACGTATATGCCTTTCAACAAATGTAATATCGTTTGGTATCGATATATTTTATATATAGAAAGATCGTCGACGATCGAACGTGATGCGTGTACCTGATCGTGACACCCTTATTTCAATATTGTAAATTTAATTTGTCAACGAGGTATAAATTCTATATTCATTTAAATACACATACCTTGATATGTGTATGAATAATGCATATTAATCATAATACGCATTAAATGACACGTTTAAATGAAATCCCACATTAAAATTTACATTGTACTAGATACATATACTACATAAGAACAAGAAAGCAAAATTGAATATACCAAGATACTTTATTCTTCTTCTTCTTCTTCTTCTGCATATTATTGTTGTTGTTATTATTGTTATTATTATCCTTATTGTATTTAGAAATCCATCATAATTGAAGATATTGGGAAATAAAGATGAGATTTCTTTCTTATTCTTCTTAACTGTTTTTTTTTTCTTTTTCTTTTCTTTTATATGAATAATAAGAAATATAAGGTATCATAATCAGATACATATGTAATCTTCTTTAATTTGAATGGGTTTTTGATATAATTGTACTTTGGACGCCTAATGCTTCCTTATCGAATGCCTTTTTGTCAAGAGCTAACAAAGTTTCTTTTCAATTTAATCTCGATATCGTTCTTTGTTTTATTCAAATTCTCGATTCGTTTACCCTTTCTTTCTCTCTCTCTCTCTCTCTCTCTCTCTCTCTCTCTCTCTCTGTATATATATATACATATTATATATAATATATAATATATATGTATATATATATATATATATCTGTATATATCTCAATCTGTATCAGAAATAAACTCAGGGTTTATAAAAAAACATTATCATATACGTATTCATCTGCGTATCAATGCAAATACGACTTACATCTTGCATCGAAAAATGACAATAGTCGACTATAATTAGTGAATTTCTTAATCAGTGGTATTACATCTTACGTTGATACATTTGTGAAGAGCTTTGTTATCTACGTCCAGTTGAAAGGCATTTTAACTATTAACCGAAGTATTGAAATCTTTTATCAAAAGTCTTAACGTTAACGACAAACGAATAAAAGATTGTATTAGAGTTTAATTCGATATCTTCCATTGTATCTTCCAATATAATAATGTAAAGTTTATTAACGAGAAGTAGAATCATATATCTAATTAAAAATAAACAACTAATAGATTTCGTTCCATTACAAAGATATATATACATACATTTATGCGTACACATTAAAAGTATTGCTAATAAAAAATCAATAGGATTATAGAAAACATTTCATTGTAAATTGATGCCGAAAATAACAAATACCCTTCAATAATGTGTAATTTTTTCTTTTTCTATCAAGTATTAATTTCTTTTTAATCAATTTAAACATTTTTAGTTCATAATGTATCAATAACAATATCAGATATTTAATTTTGGCTCATTGCAGAACAAAGGTTGCTCGTTACTGTCCATACAATATAAGAAAATCTCAAGCAATACCCAAGAGAAAGACTACTATATACTTTGTGTATGTGTGCGTGGGTGTGTATATTATGTATCTAGTTATGTACATATGTATCTATTTACAAACGTATGTTTATATGGGATCTTCCAACATTCCACCTTGGTGGTTGCCGAAAGACTGATCTCATACGATATTCGACAGAAAGTAAATAACATAAGGTGGATTTAGATATTTCAGCTTATAGAGAAACATATAAACATTGTAATAAGATTTGCTTTGTATACGTCAGCTAGTAAATGGTATAAACATTCTCTTTTTCTTTCAGTGTAATAATATTATATATATATATATATGTATATATATATATATTAAAATTTTTATAATTTAATTAGTTAATTAATCAAAATCAAAAAATAAAAGAAAGCAACAGGAATACAAAAATACGAGACCTCATCGAAAACTCCGTTTGTTAGGACAGACGTCCTTCCTCGTAAACAATGAACTTTCATCTCTCTCTCTCTCTCTCTCTTCCTCGCTCTATTTTGCTATTTTTTTCTTAATTTTTCTGTATGCACGTGTACGCGTATGTACGTAATACGTATATGACTTTCAACAAATGTAATATCGTTTGGTATCGATATATTTTATATATAGAAAGATCGTCGACGATCGAACGTGATGCGTGTACCTGATCGTGACACCCTTATTTCAATATTGTAAATTTAATTTGTCAACGAGGTATAAATTCTATATTCATTTAAATACACATACCTTGATATGTGTATGAATAATGCATATTAATCATAATACGCATTAAATGACACGTTTAAATGAAATCCCACATTAAAATTTACATTGTACTAGATACATATACTACATAAGAACAAGAAAGCAAAATTGAATATACCAAGATACTTTATTCTTCTTCTTCTTCTTCTTCTGCATATTATTGTTGTTGTTATTATTGTTATTATTATCCTTATTGTATTTAGAAATCTATCATAATTGAAGATATTGGGAAATAAAGATGAGATTTCTTTCTTATTCTTCTTAACTGTTTTTTTTTTTCTTTTTCTTTTCTTTTATATGAATAATAAGAAATATAAGGTATCATAATCAGATACATATGTAATCTTCTTTAATTTGAATGGGTTTTTGATATAATTGTACTTTGGACGCCTAATGCTTCCTTATCGAATGCCTTTTTGTCAAGAGCTAACAAAGTTTCTTTTCAATTTAATCTCGATATCGTTCTTTGTTTTATTCAAATTCTCGATTCGTTTACCCTTTCTTTCTCTCTCTCTCTCTCTCTCTTTCTCTCTCTGTATATATATATACATATTATATATAATATATATATATATATATATATATATATATATATCTGTATATATCTCAATCTGTATCAGAAATAAACTCAGGGTTTATAAAAAAACATTATCATATACGTATTCATCTGCGTATCAATGCAAATACGACTTACATCTTGCATCGAAAAATGACAATAGTCGACTATAATTAGTGAATTTCTTAATCAGTGGTATTACATCTTACGTTGATACATTTGTGAAGAGCTTTGTTATCTACAGCCAGTTGAAAGGCACTTTAACTATTAACCGAGGTATTGAAATCTTTTATCAAAAGTCTTAACGTTAACGACAAACGAATAAAAGATTGTATTAGAGTTTAATTCGATATCTTCCATTGTATCTTCCAATATAATAATGTAAAGTTTATTAACGAGAAGTAGAATCATATATCTAATTAAAAATAAACAACTAATAGATTTCGTTCCATTACAAAGATATATATACATACATTTATGCGTACACATTAAAAGTATTGCTAATAAAAAATCAATAGGATTATAGAAAACATTTCATTGTAATTTGATGCCGAAAATAACAAATACCCTTCAATAATGTGTAATTTTTTCTTTTTCTATCAAGTATTAATATCTTTTTAATCAATTTAAACATTTTTAGTTCATAATGTATCAATAACAATATCAGATATTTAATTTTGGCTCATTGCAGAACAAAGGTTGCTCGTTACTGTCCATACAATATAAGAAAATCTCAAGCAATACCGAAGAGAAAGACTACTGTATACTTTGTGTATGTGTGCGTGGGTGTGTATATTATGTATCTAGTTATGTACATATGTATCTATTTACAAACGTATGTTTATATGGGATCTTCCAACATTCCACCTTGGTGGTTGCCGAAAGACTGATCTCATACGATATTCGACAGAAAGTAAATAACATAAGGTGGATTTAGATATTTCAGCTTATAGAGAAACATATAAACATTGTAATAAGATTTGCTTTGTATACGTCAGCTAGTAAATGGTATAAACATTCTCTTTTTCTTTCAGTGTAATAATATTATATATATATATATTAAAATTTTTATAATTTAATTAGTTAATTAATCAAAATCAAAAAATAAAAGAAAGCAACAGGAATACAAAAATACGAGACCTCATCGAAAACTCCGTTTGTTAGGACAGACGTCCTTCCTCGTAAACAATGAACTTTCATCTCTCTCTCTCTCTCTCTCTTCCTCGCTCTATTTTGCTATTTTTTTCTTAATTTTTCTGTATGCACGTGTACGCGTATGTACGTAATACGTATATGACTTTCAACAAATGTAATATCGTTTGGTATCGATATATTTTATATATAGAAAGATCGTCGACGATCGAACGTGATGCGTGTACCTGATCGTGACACCCTTATTTCAATATTGTAAATTTAATTTGTCAACGAGGTATAAATTCTATATTCATTTAAATACACATACCTTGATATGTGTATGAATAATGCATATTAATCATAATACGCATTAAATGACACGTTTAAATGAAATCCCACATTAAAATTTACATTGTACTAGATACATATACTACATAAGAACAAGAAAGCAAAATTGAATATACCAAGATACTTTATTCTTCTTCTTCTTCTGCATATTATTGTTGTTGTTATTATTGTTATTATTATCCTTATTGTATTTAGAAATCTATCATAATTGAAGATATTGGGAAATAAAGATGAGATTTCTTTCTTATTCTTCTTAACTGTTTTTTTTTTTCTTTTTCTTTTCTTTTATATGAATAATAAGAAATATGAGGTATCATAATCAGATACATATGTAATCTTCTTTAATTTGAATGGGTTTTTGATATAATTGTACTTTGGACGCCTAATGCTTCCTTATCGAATGCCTTTTTGTCAAGAGCTAACAAAGTTTCTTTTCAATTTAATCTCGATATCGTTCTTTGTTTTATTCAAATTCTCGATTCGTTTACCCTTTCTTTCTCTCTCTCTCTCTCTCTCTCTCTCTCTCTGTATATATATATACATATTATATATAATATATAATATATATGTATATATATATATATATATATATATACATATATATATATATATATATATCTGTATATATCTCAATCTGTATCAGAAATAAACTCAGGGTTTATAAAAAAACATTATCATATACGTATTCATCTGCGTATCAATGCAAATACGACTTACATCTTGCATCGAAAAATGACAATAGTCGACTATAATTAGTGAATTTCTTAATCAGTGGTATTACATCTTACGTTGATACATTTGTGAAGAGCTTTGTTATCTACGTCCAGTTGAAAGGCATTTTAACTATTAACCGAAGTATTGAAATCTTTTATCAAAAGTCTTAACGTTAACGACAAACGAATAAAAGATTGTATTAGAGTTTAATTCGATATCTTCCATTGTATCTTCCAATATAATAATGTAAAGTTTATTAACGAGAAGTAGAATCATATATCTAATTAAAAATAAACAACTAATAGATTTCGTTCCATTACAAAGATATATATACATACATTTATGCGTACACATTAAAAGTATTGCTAATAAAAAATCAATAGGATTATAGAAAACATTTCATTGTAAATTGATGCCGAAAATAACAAATACCCTTCAATAATGTGTAATTTTTTCTTTTTCTATCAAGTATTAATTTCTTTTTAATCAATTTAAACATTTTTAGTTCATAATGTATCAATAACAATATCAGATATTTAATTTTGGCTCATTGCAGAACAAAGGTTGCTCGTTACTGTCCATACAATATAAGAAAATCTCAAGCAATACCCAAGAGAAAGACTACTGTATACTTTGTGTATGTGTGTGTGGGTGTGTATATTATGTATCTAGTTACGTACATATGTACATATACACATATGTATCTATTTACAAATGTATGTTTGTATGGGATCTTCCAACATTCCACCTCGGTGGTTGCCGAAAGACTGATCTCATACGATATTCGACAGAAAGTAAATAACATAAGTTGTATTTAGATATTTCAGCTTATATAGAAACATATAAACATTGTAATAAGATTTGCTTTGTATACGTCAGCTAGTAAATGGTATAAACATTCTCTTTTTCTTTCAGTGTAATAATATTATATATATATATATATATATATATATATATATATATATATATATATTAAAATTTTTATAATTTAATTAGTTAATTAATCAAAATCAAAAAATAAAAGAAAGCAACAGGAATACAAAAATACGAGACCTCATCGAAAACTCCGTTTGTTAGGACAGACGTCCTTCCTCGTAAACAATGAACTTTCATCTCTCTCTCTCTCTCTCTCTTCCTCGCTCTATTTTGCTATTTTTTTCTTAATTTTTCTGTATGCACGTGTACGCGTATGTACGTAATACGTATATGCCTTTCAACAAATGTAATATCGTTTGGTATCGATATATTTTATATATAGAAAGATCGTCGACGATCGAACGTGATGCGTGTACCTGATCGTGACACCCTTATTTCAATATTGTAAATTTAATTTGTCAACGAGGTATAAATTCTATATTCATTTAAATACACATACCTTGATATGTGTATGAATAATGCATATTAATCATAATACGCATTAAATGACACGTTTAAATGAAATCCCACATTAAAATTTACATTGTACTAGATACATATACTACATAAGAACAAGAAAGCAAAATTGAATATACCAAGATACTTTATTCTTCTTCTTCTTCTTCTTCTGCATATTATTGTTGTTGTTATTATTGTTATTATTATCCTTATTGTATTTAGAAATCTATCATAATTGAAGATATTGGGAAATAAAGATGAGATTTCTTTCTTATTCTTCTTAACTGTTTTTTTTTTTCTTTTTCTTTTCTTTTATATGAATAATAAGAAATATAAGGTATCATAATCAGATACATATGTAATCTTCTTTAATTTGAATGGGTTTTTGATATAATTGTACTTTGGACGCCTAATGCTTCCTTATCGAATGCCTTTTTGTCAAGAGCTAACAAAGTTTCTTTTCAATTTAATCTCGATATCGTTCTTTGTTTTATTCAAATTCTCGATTCGTTTACCCTTTCTTTCTCTCTCTCTCTCTCTCTCTCTCTCTCTCTCTCTCTGTATATATATATACATATTATATATAATATATAATATATATGTATATATATATATATATATATCTGTATATATCTCAATCTGTATCAGAAATAAACTCAGGGTTTATAAAAAAACATTATCATATACGTATTCATCTGCGTATCAATGCAAATACGACTTACATCTTGCATCGAAAAATGACAATAGTTGACTATAATTAGTGAATTTCTTAATCAGTGGTATTACATCTTACGTTGATACATTTGTGAAGAGCTTTGTTATCTACGTCCAGTTGAAAGGCATTTTAACTATTAACCGAAGTATTGAAATCTTTTATCAAAAGTCTTAACGTTAACGACAAACGAATAAAAGATTGTATTAGAGTTTAATTCGATATCTTCCATTGTATCTTCCAATATAATAATGTAAAGTTTATTAACGAGAAGTAGAATCATATATCTAATTAAAAATAAACAACTAATAGATTTCGTTCCATTACAAAGATATATATACATACATTTATGCGTACACATTAAAAGTATTGCTAATAAAAAATCAATAGGATTATAGAAAACATTTCATTGTAAATTGATGCCGAAAATAACAAATACCCTTCAATAATGTGTAATTTTTTCTTTTTCTATCAAGTATTAATTTCTTTTTAATCAATTTAAACATTTTTAGTTCATAATGTATCAATAACAATATCAGATATTTAATTTTGGCTCATTGCAGAACAAAGGTTGCTCGTTACTGTCCATACAATATAAGAAAATCTCAAGCAATACCCAAGGAAAGACTACTATATACTTTGTGTATGTGTGCGTGGGTGTGTATATTATGTATCTAGTTATGTACATATGTATCTATTTACAAACGTATGTTTATATGGGATCTTCCAACATTCCACCTTGGTGGTTGCCGAAAGACTGATCTCATACGATATTCGACAGAAAGTAAATAACATAAGGTGGATTTAGATATTTCAGCTTATAGAGAAACATATAAACATTGTAATAAGATTTGCTTTGTATACGTCAGCTAGTAAATGGTATAAACATTCTCTTTTTCTTTCAGTGTAATAATATTATATATATATATATATGTATATATATATATATTAAAATTTTTATAATTTAATTAGTTAATTAATCAAAATCAAAAAATAAAAGAAAGCAACAGGAATACAAAAATACGAGACCTCATCGAAAACTCCGTTTGTTAGGACAGACGTCCTTCCTCGTAAACAATGAACTTTCATCTCTCTCTCTCTCTCTCTCTTCCTCGCTCTATTTTGCTATTTTTTTCTTAATTTTTCTGTATGCACGTGTACGCGTATGTACGTAATACGTATATGACTTTCAACAAATGTAATATCGTTTGGTATCGATATATTTTATATATAGAAAGATCGTCGACGATCGAACGTGATGCGTGTACCTGATCGTGACACCCTTATTTCAATATTGTAAATTTAATTTGTCAACGAGGTATAAATTCTATATTCATTTAAATACACATACCTTGATATGTGTATGAATAATGCATATTAATCATAATACGCATTAAATGACACGTTTAAATGAAATCCCACATTAAAATTTACATTGTACTAGATACATATACTACATAAGAACAAGAAAGCAAAATTGAATATACCAAGATACTTTATTCTTCTTCTTCTTCTTCTTCTGCATATTATTGTTGTTGTTATTATTGTTATTATTATCCTTATTGTATTTAGAAATCAATCATAATTGAAGATATTGGGAAATAAAGATGAGATTTCTTTCTTATTCTTCTTAACTGTTTTTTTTTTTCTTTTTCTTTTCTTTTATATGAATAATAAGAAATATAAGGTATCATAATCAGATACATATGTAATCTTCTTTAATTTGAATGGGTTTTTGATATAATTGTACTTTGGACGCCTAATGCTTCCTTATCGAATGCCTTTTTGTCAAGAGCTAACAAAGTTTCTTTTCAATTTAATCTCGATATCGTTCTTTGTTTTATTCAAATTCTCGATTCGTTTACCCTTTCTTTCTCTCTCTCTCTCTCTCTCTTTCTCTCTCTGTATATATATATACATATTATATATAATATATATATATATATATATATATATATATATATATATATATATATATCTGTATATATCTCAATCTGTATCAAAAATAAACTCAGGGTTTATAAAAAAACATTATCATATACGTATTCATCTGCGTATCAATGCAAATACGACTTACATCTTGCATCGAAAAATGACAATAGTCGACTATAATTAGTGAATTTCTTAATCAGTGGTATTACATCTTACGTTGATACATTTGTGAAGAGCTTTGTTATCTACAGCCAGTTGAAAGGCACTTTAACTATTAACCGAGGTATTGAAATCTTTTATCAAAAGTCTTAACGTTAACGACAAACGAATAAAAGATTGTATTAGAGTTTAATTCGATATCTTCCATTGTATCTTCCAATATAATAATGTAAAGTTTATTAACGAGAAGTAGAATCATATATCTAATTAAAAATAAACAACTAATAGATTTCGTTCCATTACAAAGATATATATACATACATTTATGCGTACACATTAAAAGTATTGCTAATAAAAAATCAATAGGATTATAGAAAACATTTCATTGTAATTTGATGCCGAAAATAACAAATACCCTTCAATAATGTGTAATTTTTTCTTTTTCTATCAAGTATTAATATCTTTTTAATCAATTTAAACATTTTTAGTTCATAATGTATCAATAACAATATCAGATATTTAATTTTGGCTCATTGCAGAACAAAGGTTGCTCGTTACTGTCCATACAATATAAGAAAATCTCAAGCAATACCGAAGAGAAAGACTACTGTATACTTTGTGTATGTGTGCGTGGGTGTGTATATTATGTATCTAGTTATGTACATATGTATCTATTTACAAACGTATGTTTATATGGGATCTTCCAACATTCCACCTTGGTGGTTGCCGAAAGACTGATCTCATACGATATTCGACAGAAAGTAAATAACATAAGGTGGATTTAGATATTTTAGCTTATAGAGAAACATATAAACATTGTAATAAGATTTGCTTTGTATACGTCAGCTAGTAAATGGTATAAACATTCTCTTTTTCTTTCAGTGTAATAATATTATATATATATATATATATATATATATATATATATATTAAAATTTTTATAATTTAATTAGTTAATTAATCAAAATCAAAAAATAAAAGAAAGCAACAGGAATACAAAAATACGAGACCTCATCGAAAACTCCGTTTGTTAGGACAGACGTCCTTCCTCGTAAACAATGAACTTTCATCTCTCTCTCTCTCTCTCTCTTCCTCGCTCTATTTTGCTATTTTTTTCTTAATTTTTCTGTATGCACGTGTACGCGTATGTACGTAATACGTATATGCCTTTCAACAAATGTAATATCGTTTGGTATCGATATATTTTATATATAGAAAGATCGTCGACGATCGAACGTGATGCGTGTACCTGATCGTGACACCCTTATTTCAATATTGTAAATTTAATTTGTCAACGAGGTATAAATTCTATATTCATTTAAATACACATACCTTGATATGTGTATGAATAATGCATATTAATCATAATACGCATTAAATGACACGTTTAAATGAAATCCCACATTAAAATTTACATTGTACTAGATACATATACTACATAAGAACAAGAAAGCAAAATTGAATATACCAAGATACTTTATTCTTCTTCTTCTTCTTCTTCTGCATATTATTGTTGTTGTTATTATTGTTATTATTATCCTTATTGTATTTAGAAATCTATCATAATTGAAGATATTGGGAAATAAAGATGAGATTTCTTTCTTATTCTTCTTAACTGTTTTTTTTTTTCTTTTTCTTTTCTTTTATATGAATAATAAGAAATATGAGGTATCATAATCAGATACATATGTAATCTTCTTTAATTTGAATGGGTTTTTGATATAATTGTACTTTGGACGCCTAATGCTTCCTTATCGAATGCCTTTTTGTCAAGAGCTAACAAAGTTTCTTTTCAATTTAATCTCGATATCGTTCTTTGTTTTATTCAAATTCTCGATTCGTTTACCCTTTCTTTCTCTCTCTCTCTCTCTCTCTCTCTCTCTCTGTATATATATATACATATTATATATAATATATAATATATATGTATATATATATATATATATATATATATATATATACATATATATATATATATATATATCTGTATATATCTCAATCTGTATCAGAAATAACCTCAGGGTTTATAAAAAAACATTATCATATACGTATTCATCTGCGTATCAATGCAAATACGACTTACATCTTGCATCGAAAAATGACAATAGTCGACTATAATTAGTGAATTTCTTAATCAGTGGTATTACATCTTACGTTGATACATTTGTGAAGAGCTTTGTTATCTACGTCCAGTTGAAAGGCATTTTAACTATTAACCGAAGTATTGAAATCTTTTATCAAAAGTCTTAACGTTAACGACAAACGAATAAAAGATTGTATTAGAGTTTAATTCGATATCTTCCATTGTATCTTCCAATATAATAATGTAAAGTTTATTAACGAGAAGTAGAATCATATATCTAATTAAAAATAAACAACTAATAGATTTCGTTCCATTACAAAGATATATATACATACATTTATGCGTACACATTAAAAGTATTGCTAATAAAAAATCAATAGGATTATAGAAAACATTTCATTGTAAATTGATGCCGAAAATAACAAATACCCTTCAATAATGTGTAATTTTTTCTTTTTCTATCAAGTATTAATTTCTTTTTAATCAATTTAAACATTTTTAGTTCATAATGTATCAATAACAATATCAGATATTTAATTTTGGCTCATTGCAGAACAAAGGTTGCTCGTTACTGTCCATACAATATAAGAAAATCTCAAGCAATACCCAAGAGAAAGACTACTGTATACTTTGTGTATGTGTGTGTGGGTGTGTATATTATGTATCTAGTTACGTACATATGTACATATACACATATGTATCTATTTACAAATGTATGTTTGTATGGGATCTTCCAACATTCCACCTCGGTGGTTGCCGAAAGACTGATCTCATACGATATTCGACAGAAAGTAAATAACATAAGTTGTATTTAGATATTTCAGCTTATATAGAAACATATAAACATTGTAATAAGATTTGCTTTGTATACGTCAGCTAGTAAATGGTATAAACATTCTCTTTTTCTTTCAGTGTAATAATATTATATATATATATATATATATATATATATATATATATATATTAAAATTTTTATAATTTAATTAGTTAATTAATCAAAATCAAAAAATAAAAGAAAGCAACATGAATACAAAAATACGAGACCTCATCGAAAACTCCGTTTGTTAGGACAGACATCCTTCCTCGTAAACAATGAACTTTCATCTCTCTCTCTCTCTCTCTCTTCCTCGCTCTATTTTGCTATTTTTTTCTTAATTTTTCTGTATGCACGTGTACGCGTATGTACGTAATACGTATATGCCTTTCAACAAATGTAATATCGTTTGGTATCGATATATTTTATATATAGAAAGATCGTCGACGATCGAACGTGATGCGTGTACCTGATCGTGACACCCTTATTTCAATATTGTAAATTTAATTTGTCAACGAGGTATAAATTCTATATTCATTTAAATACACATACCTTGATATGTGTATGAATAATGCATATTAATCATAATACGCATTAAATGACACGTTTAAATGAAATCCCACATTAAAATTTACATTGTACTAGATACATATACTACATAAGAACAAG
The DNA here is from genome assembly GCF_905475345.1 of Vespula vulgaris. Classification (NCBI taxonomy): domain Eukaryota; kingdom Metazoa; phylum Arthropoda; class Insecta; order Hymenoptera; family Vespidae; genus Vespula; species Vespula vulgaris. Next base: position 4,959,001 of record NC_066602.1, on the reverse strand, counting down.
AAAGCAAAATTGAATATACCAAGATACTTTATTCTTCTTCTTCTTCTTCTTCTGCATATTATTGTTGTTGTTATTATTGTTATTATTATCCTTATTGTATTTAGAAATCCATCATAATTGAAGATATTGGGAAATAAAGATGAGATTTCTTTCTTATTCTTCTTAACTGTTTTTTTTTTCTTTTTCTTTTCTTTTATATGAATAATAAGAAATATAAGGTATCATAATCAGATACATATGTAATCTTCTTTAATTTGAATGGGTTTTTGATATAATTGTACTTTGGACGCCTAATGCTTCCTTATCGAATGCCTTTTTGTCAAGAGCTAACAAAGTTTCTTTTCAATTTAATCTCGATATCGTTCTTTGTTTTATTCAAATTCTCGATTCGTTTACCCTTTCTTTCTCTCTCTCTCTCTCTCTCTTTCTCTCTCTGTATATATATATACATATTATATATAATATATATATATATATATATATATATATATATATATATATATATATATATATATATCTGTATATATCTCAATCTGTATCAGAAATAAACTCAGGGTTTATAAAAAAACATTATCATATACGTATTCATCTGCGTATCAATGCAAATACGACTTACATCTTGCATCGAAAAATGACAATAGTCGACTATAATTAGTGAATTTCTTAATCAGTGGTATTACATCTTACGTTGATACATTTGTGAAGAGCTTTGTTATCTACAGCCAGTTGAAAGGCACTTTAACTATTAACCGAGGTATTGAAATCTTTTATCAAAAGTCTTAACGTTAACGACAAACTAATAAAAGATTGTATTAGAGTTTAATTCGATATCTTCCATTGTATCTTCCAATATAATAATGTAAAGTTTATTAACGAGAAGTAGAATCATATATCTAATTAAAAATAAACAACTAATAGATTTCGTTCCATTACAAAGATATATATACATACATTTATGCGTACACATTAAAAGTATTGCTAATAAAAAATCAATAGGATTATAGAAAACATTTCATTGTAATTTGATGCCGAAAATAACAAATACCCTTCAATAATGTGTAATTTTTTCTTTTTCTATCAAGTATTAATATCTTTTTAATCAATTTAAACATTTTTAGTTCATAATGTATCAATAACAATATCAGATATTTAATTTTGGCTCATTGCAGAACAAAGGTTGCTCGTTACTGTCCATACAATATAAGAAAATCTCAAGCAATACCGAAGAGAAAGACTACTGTATACTTTGTGTATGTGTGCGTGGGTGTGTATATTATGTATCTAGTTATGTACATATGTATCTATTTACAAACGTATGTTTATATGGGATCTTCCAACATTCCACCTTGGTGGTTGCCGAAAGACTGATCTCATACGATATTCGACAGAAAGTAAATAACATAAGGTGGATTTAGATATTTTAGCTTATAGAGAAACATATAAACATTGTAATAAGATTTGCTTTGTATACGTCAGCTAGTAAATGGTATAAACATTCTCTTTTTCTTTCAGTGTAATAATATTATATATATATATATATATATATATATATATATATATATATATATATATTAAAATTTTTATAATTTAATTAGTTAATTAATCAAAATCAAAAAATAAAAGAAAGCAACAGGAATACAAAAATACGAGACCTCATCGAAAACTCCGTTTGTTAGGACAGACGTCCTTCCTCGTAAACAATGAACTTTCATCTCTCTCTCTCTCTCTCTCTTCCTCGCTCTATTTTGCTATTTTTTTCTTAATTTTTCTGTATGCACGTGTACGCGTATGTACGTAATACGTATATGCCTTTCAACAAATGTAATATCGTTTGGTATCGATATATTTTATATATAGAAAGATCGTCGACGATCGAACGTGATGCGTGTACCTGATCGTGACACCCTTATTTCAATATTGTAAATTTAATTTGTCAACGAGGTATAAATTCTATATTCATTTAAATACACATACCTTGATATGTGTATGAATAATGCATATTAATCATAATACGCATTAAATGACACGTTTAAATGAAATCCCACATTAAAATTTACATTGTACTAGATACATATACTACATAAGAACAAGAAAGCAAAATTGAATATACCAAGATACTTTATTCTTCTTCTTCTTCTTCTTCTGCATATTATTGTTGTTGTTATTATTGTTATTATTATCCTTATTGTATTTAGAAATCTATCATAATTGAAGATATTGGGAAATAAAGATGAGATTTCTTTCTTATTCTTCTTAACTGTTTTTTTTTTTCTTTTTCTTTTCTTTTATATGAATAATAAGAAATATGAGGTATCATAATCAGATACATATGTAATCTTCTTTAATTTGAATGGGTTTTTGATATAATTGTACTTTGGACGCCTAATGCTTCCTTATCGAATGCCTTTTTGTCAAGAGCTAACAAAGTTTCTTTTCAATTTAATCTCGATATCGTTCTTTGTTTTATTCAAATTCTCGATTCGTTTACCCTTTCTTTCTCTCTCTCTCTCTCTCTCTCTCTCTCTCTGTATATATATATACATATTATATATAATATATAATATATATGTATATATATATATATATATATATATATATATATATACATATATATATATATATATATATCTGTATATATCTCAATCTGTATCAGAAATAAACTCAGGGTTTATAAAAAAACATTATCATATACGTATTCATCTGCGTATCAATGCAAATACGACTTACATCTTGCATCGAAAAATGACAATAGTCGACTATAATTAGTGAATTTCTTAATCAGTGGTATTACATCTTACGTTGATACATTTGTGAAGAGCTTTGTTATCTACGTCCAGTTGAAAGGCATTTTAACTATTAACCGAAGTATTGAAATCTTTTATCAAAAGTCTTAACGTTAACGACAAACGAATAAAAGATTGTATTAGAGTTTAATTCGATATCTTCCATTGTATCTTCCAATATAATAATGTAAAGTTTATTAACGAGAAGTAGAATCATATATCTAATTAAAAATAAACAACTAATAGATTTCGTTCCATTACAAAGATATATATACATACATTTATGCGTACACATTAAAAGTATTGCTAATAAAAAATCAATAGGATTATAGAAAACATTTCATTGTAAATTGATGCCGAAAATAACAAATACCCTTCAATAATGTGTAATTTTTTCTTTTTCTATCAAGTATTAATTTCTTTTTAATCAATTTAAACATTTTTAGTTCATAATGTATCAATAACAATATCAGATATTTAATTTTGGCTCATTGCAGAACAAAGGTTGCTCGTTACTGTCCATACAATATAAGAAAATCTCAAGCAATACCCAAGAGAAAGACTACTGTATACTTTGTGTATGTGTGTGTGGGTGTGTATATTATGTATCTAGTTACGTACATATGTACATATACACATATGTATCTATTTACAAATGTATGTTTGTATGGGATCTTCCAACATTCCACCTCGGTGGTTGCCGAAAGACTGATCTCATACGATATTCGACAGAAAGTAAATAACATAAGTTGTATTTAGATATTTCAGCTTATATAGAAACATATAAACATTGTAATAAGATTTGCTTTGTATACGTCAGCTAGTAAATGGTATAAACATTCTCTTTTTCTTTCAGTGTAATAATATTATATATATATATATATATATATATATATATATATTAAAATTTTTATAATTTAATTAGTTAATTAATCAAAATCAAAAAATAAAAGAAAGCAACAGGAATACAAAAATACGAGACCTCATCGAAAACTCCGTTTGTTAGGACAGACGTCCTTCCTCGTAAACAATGAACTTTCATCTCTCTCTCTCTCTCTCTCTTCCTCGCTCTATTTTGCTATTTTTTTCTTAATTTTTCTGTATGCACGTGTACGCGTATGTACGTAATACGTATATGACTTTCAACAAATGTAATATCGTTTGGTATCGATATATTTTATATATAGAAAGATCGTCGACGATCGAACGTGATGCGTGTACCTGATCGTGACACCCTTATTTCAATATTGTAAATTTAATTTGTCAACGAGGTATAAATTCTATATTCATTTAAATACACATACCTTGATATGTGTATGAATAATGCATATTAATCATAATACGCATTAAATGACACGTTTAAATGAAATCCCACATTAAAATTTACATTGTACTAGATACATATACTACATAAGAACAAGAAAGCAAAATTGAATATACCAAGATACTTTATTCTTCTTCTTCTTCTTCTTCTGCATATTATTGTTGTTGTTATTATTGTTATTATTATCCTTATTGTATTTAGAAATCTATCATAATTGAAGATATTGGGAAATAAAGATGAGATTTCTTTCTTATTCTTCTTAACTGTTTTTTTTTTTCTTTTTCTTTTCTTTTATATGAATAATAAGAAATATGAGGTATCATAATCAGATACATATGTAATCTTCTTTAATTTGAATGGGTTTTTGATATAATTGTACTTTGGACGCCTAATGCTTCCTTATCGAATGCCTTTTTGTCAAGAGCTAACAAAGTTTCTTTTCAATTTAATCTCGATATCGTTCTTTGTTTTATTCAAATTCTCGATTCGTTTACCCTTTCTTTCTCCCTCTCTCTCTCTCTCTCTTTCTCTCTCTGTATATATATATACATATTATATATAATATATATATATATATATATATATATATATATATATATATATATATCTGTATATATCTCAATCTGTATCAGAAATAAACTCAGGGTTTATAAAAAAACATTATCATATACGTATTCATCTGCGTATCAATGCAAATACGACTTACATCTTGCATCGAAAAATGACAATAGTCGACTATAATTAGTGAATTTCTTAATCAGTGGTATTACATCTTACGTTGATACATTTGTGAAGAGCTTTGTTATCTACAGCCAGTTGAAAGGCACTTTAACTATTAACCGAGGTATTGAAATCTTTTATCAAAAGTCTTAACGTTAACGACAAACGAATAAAAGATTGTATTAGAGTTTAATTCGATATCTTCCATTGTATCTTCCAATATAATAATGTAAAGTTTATTAACGAGAAGTAGAATCATATATCTAATTAAAAATAAACAACTAATAGATTTCGTTCCATTACAAAGATATATATACATACATTTATGCGTACACATTAAAAGTATTGCTAATAAAAAATCAATAGGATTATAGAAAACATTTCATTGTAATTTGATGCCGAAAATAACAAATACCCTTCAATAATGTGTAATTTTTTCTTTTTCTATCAAGTATTAATATCTTTTTAATCAATTTAAACATTTTTAGTTCATAATGTATCAATAACAATATCAGATATTTAATTTTGGCTCATTGCAGAACAAAGGTTGCTCGTTACTGTCCATACAATATAAGAAAATCTCAAGCAATACCGAAGAGAAAGACTACTGTATACTTTGTGTATGTGTGCGTGGGTGTGTATATTATGTATCTAGTTATGTACATATGTATCTATTTACAAACGTATGTTTATATGGGATCTTCCAACATTCCACCTTGGTGGTTGCCGAAAGACTGATCTCATACGATATTCGACAGAAAGTAAATAACATAAGGTGGATTTAGATATTTTAGCTTATAGAGAAACATATAAACATTGTAATAAGATTTGCTTTGTATACGTCAGCTAGTAAATGGTATAAACATTCTCTTTTTCTTTCAGTGTAATAATATTATATATATATATATATATATATATATATATATATATATATATATTAAAATTTTTATAATTTAATTAGTTAATTAATCAAAATCAAAAAATAAAAGAAAGCAACAGGAATACAAAAATACGAGACCTCATCGAAAACTCCGTTTGTTAGGACAGACGTCCTTCCTCGTAAACAATGAACTTTCATCTCTCTCTCTCTCTCTCTCTTCCTCGCTCTATTTTGCTATTTTTTTCTTAATTTTTCTGTATGCACGTGTACGCGTATGTACGTAATACGTATATGCCTTTCAACAAATGTAATATCGTTTGGTATCGATATATTTTATATATAGAAAGATCGTCGACGATCGAACGTGATGCGTGTACCTGATCGTGACACCCTTATTTCAATATTGTAAATTTAATTTGTCAACGAGGTATAAATTCTATATTCATTTAAATACACATACCTTGATATGTGTATGAATAATGCATATTAATCATAATACGCATTAAATGACACGTTTAAATGAAATCCCACATTAAAATTTACATTGTACTAGATACATATACTACATAAGAACAAGAAAGCAAAATTGAATATACCAAGATACTTTATTCTTCTTCTTCTTCTTCTTCTGCATATTATTGTTGTTGTTATTATTGTTATTATTATCCTTATTGTATTTAGAAATCTATCATAATTGAAGATATTGGGAAATAAAGATGAGATTTCTTTCTTATTCTTCTTAACTGTTTTTTTTTTTCTTTTTCTTTTCTTTTATATGAATAATAAGAAATATGAGGTATCATAATCAGATACATATGTAATCTTCTTTAATTTGAATGGGTTTTTGATATAATTGTACTTTGGACGCCTAATGCTTCCTTATCGAATGCCTTTTTGTCAAGAGCTAACAAAGTTTCTTTTCAATTTAATCTCGATATCGTTCTTTGTTTTATTCAAATTCTCGATTCGTTTACCCTTTCTTTCTCTCTCTCTCTCTCTCTCTCTCTCTCTCTGTATATATATATACATATTATATATAATATATAATATATATGTATATATATATATATATATATATATACATATATATATATATATATATATCTGTATATATCTCAATCTGTATCAGAAATAAACTCAGGGTTTATAAAAAAACATTATCATATACGGATTCATCTGCGTATCAATGCAAATACGACTTACATCTTGCATCGAAAAATGACAATAGTCGACTATAATTAGTGAATTTCTTAATCAGTGGTATTACATCTTACGTTGATACATTTGTGAAGAGCTTTGTTATCTACGTCCAGTTGAAAGGCATTTTAACTATTAACCGAAGTATTGAAATCTTTTATCAAAAGTCTTAACGTTAACGACAAACGAATAAAAGATTGTATTAGAGTTTAATTCGATATCTTCCATTGTATCTTCCAATATAATAATGTAAAGTTTATTAACGAGAAGTAGAATCATATATCTAATTAAAAATAAACAACTAATAGATTTCGTTCCATTACAAAGATATATATACATACATTTATGCGTACACATTAAAAGTATTGCTAATAAAAAATCAATAGGATTATAGAAAACATTTCATTGTAAATTGATGCCGAAAATAACAAATACCCTTCAATAATGTGTAATTTTTTCTTTTTCTATCAAGTATTAATTTCTTTTTAATCAATTTAAACATTTTTAGTTCATAATGTATCAATAACAATATCAGATATTTAATTTTGGCTCATTGCAGAACAAAGGTTGCTCGTTACTGTCCATACAATATAAGAAAATCTCAAGCAATACCCAAGAGAAAGACTACTGTATACTTTGTGTATGTGTGTGTGGGTGTGTATATTATGTATCTAGTTACGTACATATGTACATATACACATATGTATCTATTTACAAATGTATGTTTGTATGGGATCTTCCAACATTCCACCTCGGTGGTTGCCGAAAGACTGATCTCATACGATATTCGACAGAAAGTAAATAACATAAGTTGTATTTAGATATTTCAGCTTATATAGAAACATATAAACATTGTAATAAGATTTGCTTTGTATACGTCAGCTAGTAAATGGTATAAACATTCTCTTTTTCTTTCAGTGTAATAATATTATATATATATATATATATATATATATATATATATATTAAAATTTTTATAATTTAATTAGTTAATTAATCAAAATCAAAAAATAAAAGAAAGCAACAGGAATACAAAAATACGAGACCTCATCGAAAACTCCGTTTGTTAGGACAGACGTCCTTCCTCGTAAACAATGAACTTTCATCTCTCTCTCTCTCTCTCTCTTCCTCGCTCTATTTTGCTATTTTTTTCTTAATTTTTCTGTATGCACGTGTACGCGTATGTACGTAATACGTATATGCCTTTCAACAAATGTAATATCGTTTGGTATCGATATATTTTATATATAGAAAGATCGTCGACGATCGAACGTGATGCGTGTACCTGATCGTGACACCCTTATTTCAATATTGTAAATTTAATTTGTCAACGAGGTATAAATTCTATATTCATTTAAATACACATACCTTGATATGTGTATGAATAATGCATATTAATCATAATACGCATTAAATGACACGTTTAAATGAAATCCCACATTAAAATTTACATTGTACTAGATACATATACTACATAAGAACAAGAAAGCAAAATTGAATATACCAAGATACTTTATTCTTCTTCTTCTTCTTCTTCTGCATATTATTGTTGTTGTTATTATTGTTATTATTATCCTTATTGTATTTAGAAATCTATCATAATTGAAGATATTGGGAAATAAAGATGAGATTTCTTTCTTATTCTTCTTAACTGTTTTTTTTTTTCTTTTTCTTTTCTTTTATATGAATAATAAGAAATATAAGGTATCATAATCAGATACATATGTAATCTTCTTTAATTTGAATGGGTTTTTGATATAATTGTACTTTGGACGCCTAATGCTTCCTTATCGAATGCCTTTTTGTCAAGAGCTAACAAAGTTTCTTTTCAATTTAATCTCGATATCGTTCTTTGTTTTATTCAAATTCTCGATTCGTTTACCCTTTCTTTCTCTCTCGCTCTCTCTCTCTTTCTCTCTCTGTATATATATATACATATTATATATAATATATATATATATATATATATATATATATATATATATATCTATATATATATCTGTATATATCTCAATCTGTATCAGAAATAAACTCAGGGTTTATAAAAAAACATTATCATATACGTATTCATCTGCGTATCAATGCAAATACGACTTACATCTTGCATCGAAAAATGACAATAGTCGACTATAATTAGTGAATTTCTTAATCAGTGGTCTTACATCTTACGTTGAAACATTTGTGAAGAGCTTTGTTATCTACGGCCAGTTGAAAGGCACTTTAACTATTAACCGAGGTATTGAAATCTTTTATCAAAAGTCTTAACGTTAACGACAAACGAATAAAAGATTGTATTAGAGTTTAATTCGATATCTTCCATTGTATCTTCCAATATAATAATGTAAAGTTTATTAACGAGAAGTAGAATCATATATCTAATTAAAAATAAACAACTAATAGATTTCGTTCCATTACAAAGATATATATACATACATTTCTGCGTACACATTAAAAGTATTGCTAATAAAAAATCAATAGGATTATAGAAAACATTTCATTGTAATTTGATGCCGAAAATAACAAATACCCTTCAATAATGTGTAATTTTTTCTTTTTCTATCAAGTATTAATTTCTATTTAATCAATTTAAACATTTTTAGTTCATAATGAATTCTATCAATAACAATATCAGATATTTAAGTTTGGCTCATTGCAGAAGAAAGGTTGCTCGTTACTGTCTACACAATATAATAAATCTCAAGCAATACCCAAGGAAAGACTACTATATACTTTGTGTATGTGTGCGTGGGTGTGTATATTATGTATCTAGTTATGTACATATGTATCTATTTACAAACGTATGTTTATATGGGATCTTCCAACATTCCACCTTGGTGGTTGCCGAAAGACTGATCTCATACGATATTCGACAGAAAGTAAATAACATAAGGTGGAGTTAGATATTTCAGCTTATAGAGAAACATATAAACATAGTAATAAGATTTGCTTTGTATACGTCAGCTAGTAAATGGTATAAACATTCTCTTTTTCTTTCAGTGTAATAATATTATATATATATATATATATATATATATATATATATATATATATATATATATATATATATTAAAATTTTTATAATTTAATTAGTTAATTAATCAAAATCAAAAAATGAAAGAAAGCAACAGGAATACAAAAATACGAGACCTCATCGAAAACTCCGTTTGTTAGGACAGACGTCCTTCCTCGTAAACAATGAACTTTCATCTCTCTCTCTCTCTCTCTCTTCCTCGCTCTATTTTGCTATTTTTTTCTTAATTTTTCTGTATGCACGTGTACGCGTATGTACGTAATACGTATATGCCTTTCAACAAATGTAATATCGTTTGGTATCGATATATTTTATATATAGAAAGATCGTCGACGATCGAACGTGATGCGTGTACCTGATCGTGACACCCTTATTTCAATATTGTAAATTTAATTTGTCAACGAGGTATAAATTCTATATTCATTTAAATACACATACCTTGATATGTGTATGAATAATGCATATTAATCATAATACGCATTAAATGACACGTTTAAATGAAATTCCACATTAAAATTTACATTGTACTAGATACATATACTACATAAGAACAAGAAAGCAAAATTGAATATACCAAGATACTTTATTCTTCTTCTTCTTCTTCTTCTGCATATTATTGTTGTTGTTATTATTGTTATTATTATCCTTATTGTATTTAGAAATCTATCATAATTGAAGATATTGGGAAATAAAGATGAGATTTCTTTCTTATTCTTCTTAACTGTTTTTTTTTTTCTTTTTCTTTTCTTTTATATGAATAATAAGAAATATAAGGTATCATAATCAGATACATATGTAATCTTCTTTAATTTGAATGGGTTTTTGATATAATTGTACTTTGGACGCCTAATGCTTCCTTATCGAATGCCTTTTTGTCAAGAGCTAACAAAGTTTCTTTTCAATTTAATCTCGATATCGTTCTTTGTTTTATTCAAATTCTCGATTCGTTTACCCTTTCTTTCTCTCTCTCTCTCTCTCTCTTTCTCTCTCTGTATATATATATACATATTATATATAATATATATATATATATATATATATATATATATATATATATATATATATCTGTATATATCTCAATCTGTATCAGAAATAAACTCAGGGTTTATAAAAAAACATTATCATATACGTATTCATCTGCGTATCAATGCAAATACGACTTACATCTTGCATCGAAAAATGACAATAGTCGACTATAATTAGTGAATTTCTTAATCAGTGGTATTACATCTTACGTTGATACATTTGTGAAGAGCTTTGTTATCTACGGCCAGTTGAAAGGCACTTTAACTATTAACCGAGGTATTGAAATCTTTTATCAAAAGTCTTAACGTTAACGACAAACGAATAAAAGATTGTATTAGAGTTTAATTCGATATCTTCCATTGTATCTTCCAATATAATAATGTAAAGTTTATTAACGAGAAGTAGAATCATATATCTAATTAAAAATAAACAACTAATAGATTTCGTTCCATTACAAAGATATATATACATACATTTATGCGTACACATTAAAAGTATTGCTAATAAAAAATCAATAGGATTATAGAAAACATTTCATTGTAATTTGATGCCGAAAATAACAAATACCCTTCAATAATGTGTAATTTTTTCTTTTTCTATCAAGTATTAATATCTTTTTAATCAATTTAGACATTTTTAGTTCATAATGTATCAATAACAATATCAGATATTTAATTTTGGCTCATTGCAGAACAAAGGTTGCTCATTACTGTCCATACAATATAAGAAAATCTCAAGCAATACCCAAGAGAAAGACTACTGTATACTTTGTGTATGTGTGCGTGGGTGTGTATATTATGTATCTAGTTATGTACATATGTATCTATTTACAAACGTATGTTTATATGGGATCTTCCAACATTCCATCTTGGTGGTTGCCGAAAGACTGATCTCATACGATATTCGACAGAAAGTAAATAACATAAGGTGGATTTAGATATTTCAGCTTATAGAGAAACATATAAACATTGTAATAAGATTTGCTTTGTATACGTCAGCTAGTAAATGGTATAAACATTCTCTTTTTCTTTCAGTGTAATAATATTATATATATATATATATATGTGTATATATATATATATTAAAATTTTTATAATTTAATTAGTTAATTAATCAAAATCAAAAAATAAAAGAAAGCAACAGGAATACAAAAATACGAGACCTCATCGAAAACTCCGTTTGTTAGGACAGACGTCCTTCCTCGTAAACAATGAACTTTCATCTCTCTCTCTCTCTCTCTCTTCCTCGCTCTATTTTGCTATTTTTTTCTTAATTTTTCTGTATGCACGTGTACGCGTATGTACGTAATACGTATATGCCTTTCAACAAATGTAATATCGTTTGGTATCGATATATTTTATATATAGAAAGATCGTCGAGGATCGAACGTGATGCGTGTACCTGATCGTGACACCCTTATTTCAATATTGTAAATTTAATTTGTCAACGAGGTATAAACTCTATATTCATTTAAATACACATACATTGATATGTGTACGAATAATGCATATTAATCATAATACGAATTAAATGACACGTTTAATTGAAATCCCACATTAAAATTTACATTGTACTAGATACATATACCACATAAGAACAAGAAAGCAAAATTGAATATACCAAGATACTTTATTCTTCTTCTTCTTCTTCTTCTGAATATTATTGTTGTTGTTATTATTGTTATTATTATCCTTATTGTATTTAGAAATCTATCATAATTGAAGATATTGGGAAATAAAGATGAGATTTCTTTCTTATTCTTCTTAACTGTTTTTTTTTTCTTTTTCTTTTCTTTTATATGAATAATAAGAAATATAAGGTATCATAATCAGATACATATGTAATCTTCTTTAATTTGAATGGGTTTTTGATATAATTGTACTTTGGACGCCTAATGCTTCCTTATCGAATGCCTTTTTGTCAAGAGCTAACAAAGTTTCTTTTCAATTTAATCTCGATATCGTTCTTTGTTTTATTCAAATTCTCGATTCGTTTACCCTTTCTTTCTCTCTCTCTCTCTCTCTCTCTCTCTCTCTCTCTCTGTATATATATATACATATTATATATAATATATATATATATATATATATATATATATATATATATATATATATATATCTGTATATATCTCAATCTGTATCAGAAATAAACTCAGGGTTTATAAAAAAACATTATCATATACGTATTCATCTGCGTATCAATGCAAATACGACTTACATTTTGTATCGAAAAATGACAATAGTCGACTATAATTAGTGAATTTCTTAATCAGTGGTATTACATCTTACGTTGATACATTTGTGAAGAGCTTTGTTATCTACGGCCAGTTGAAAGGCATTTTAACTATTAACCGAAGTATTGAAATCTTTTATCAAAAGTCTTAACGTTAACGACAAACGAATAAAAGATTGTATTAGAGTTTAATTCGATATCTTCCATTGTATCTTCCAATATAATAATGTATAGTTTATTAACGAGAAGTAGAATCATATATCTAATTAAAAATAAACAACTAATAGATTTCGTTCCATTACAAAGATATATATACATACATTTATGCGTACACATTAAAAGTATTGCTAATAAAAAATCAATAGGATTATAGAAAACATTTCATTGTAAATTGATGCCGAAAATAACAAATACCCTTCAATAATGTGTAATTTTTTCTTTTTCTATCAAGTATTAATTTCTTTTTAATCAATTTAAACATTTTTAGTTCATAATGTATCAATAACAATATCAGATATTTAATTTTGGCTCATTGCAGAACAAAGGTTGCTCGTTACTGTCCATACAATATAAGAAAATCTCAAGCAATACCCAAGAGAAAGACTACTGTGTACTTTGTGTATGTGTGTGTGGGTGTGTATATTATGTATCTAGTTACGTACATATGTACATATACACATATGTATCTATTTACAAATGTATGTTTGTATGGGATCTTCCAACATTCCACCTCGGTGGTTGCCGAAAGACTGATCTCATACGATATTCGACAGAAAGTAAATAACATAAGTTGTATTTAGATATTTCAGCTTATATAGAAACATATAAACATTGTAATAAGATTTGCTTTGTATACGTCAGCTAGTAAATGGTATAAACATTCTCTTTTTCTTTCAGTGTAATAATATTATATATATATATATATATGTATATATATATATATTAAAATTTTTATAATTTAATTAGTTAATTAATCAAAATCAAAAAATAAAAGAAAGCAACAGGAATACAAAAATACGAGACCTCATCGAAAACTCCGTTTGTTAGGACAGACGTCCTTCCTCGTAAACAATGAACTTTCATCTCTCTCTTTCTCTCTCTTCCTCGCTCTATTTTGCTATTTTTTTCTTAATTTTTCTGTATGCACGTGTACGCGTATGTACGTAATACGTATATGCCTTATAACAAATGTAATATCGTTTGGTATCGATATATTTTATATATAGAAAGATCGTCGTCGATCGAACGTGATGCGTGTACCTGATCGTGACACCCTTATTTCAATATTGTAAATTTAATTTGTCAACGAGGTATAAACTCTATATTCATTTAAATAAACATACATTGATATGTGTATGAATAATGCATATTAATCATAATACGCATTAAATGACACGTTTAAATGAAATCCCACATTAAAATTTACATTGTACTAGATACATATACTACATAAGAACAAGAAAGCAAAATTGAATATACCAAGATACTTTATTCTTCTTCTTCTTCTTCTTCTTCTTCTTCATATTTTTGTTGTTATTATTATTGTTATTATTATTCTTATTGTCTTTATAAAGCAATCATAATTGAAGATATTGGGAAATAAAGATGAGATTTCTTTCTTATTTTTCTTAACTGTTTTTTTTTCTTTTTCTTTTCTTTTATAGGAATAATAAGAAATATATGGTATCATAATCGGATACATATGTAATCGTCTTTAATTTGAATGGGTTTTTGATATAATTGTACTTTGGATGGATGATGTTTCCCTTATAGAGTGCCTTTTTGTCAAGAAGCTAACAAAGTTTCCTTTCAATTTAATCTCGATATCGTTCTATGTTTTATTCAAAATTCTCGATTTGTTTACCCTTCCTCTTTCTCTCTCTCTCTCTCTCTCTCTGTATTTATATATACATAATATATAATATATAATATATATATATATATATATATATATATATATATATATATATATCTGTATATATCTCAATCTGTATCAGAAATGCGTAACTCAGGGTTTATAAAAAAACATTATCATATACGTATTCATCTGCGTATCAATGCAAATACGACTTACACCTTGCATCGAAAAATGACAATAGTCGACTATAATTAGTGAATTTCTTAATCAGTGGTATTACATCTTACGTTGATACATTTGTGAAGAGCGTTGTTATCTACGGCCATTTGAAAGGCATTTTAACTATTAACCGAAGAATTGAAATCTTTTATCAAAATTCTTAACGTTAACGACAAACGAATAAAAGATTGTATTAGAGTTTAATTCGATATCTTCCATTGTGTCTTCCAATATAATAATGAAAAGTTTATTATCGAGAAGTAGAATCATATATCTAATTAAAAATAAACAACTAATAGATTTCGGTCCATTACAAAAATATATATACATACATTTATGCGTACACATTAAAAGTATTGCTAATAAAAAATCAATGGTATTATAGAAAACATTTCATTGTAAATTGATGCCGAATATAACAAATACCCTTCAATAATGTGTAATTTTTTCTTTTTCTACCAATACCGATACAATTTCTTTTTAATCAACTTAAACATTTTTAGTTCATAATGTATCAATAACAATATCAGATATTTAATTTTGGCTCATTGCAGAAGAAAGGTTGCTCTTTACTGTCTGTACAATATAATAAATCTCAAGCAATACCCAAGGAAAGCCTACTATATACTTTGTGTATGTGTGCGTGGGTGTGTATATTCTGTATCTAGTTATGTACATATGTATCTACTTACAAACGTATGTTTATATGGGATCTTCCAACATTCCACCTTCGGTGGTTGCCGAAAGACTGATCACATACGATATTCGAGAGAAAGTAAATAACATAAGTTGTATTTAGATATTTCAGCTTATATAGAAACATATAAACATTGTAATAAGATTTGCTTTGTATACGTCAGCTAGTAAATGGTATAAACATTATCTTTTTCTTACAGGGTAATAATATTATATATATATATATATATATATATATATATTAAAATTTTTATAATTTAATTAGTTAATTAATCAAAATCAAAAAATAAAAGAAAGCAACAGGAATAGAAAAATACGAGACCTCATCGAAAACTCCGTTTGTTAGGACAGATGTCCTTCCTCGTAAACAATGAACTTTCATCTCTCTCTTTCTCTCTCTTCCTCGCTCTATTTTGCTATTTTTTTCTTAATTTTTCTGTATGCACGTGTACGCGTATGTACGTAATACGTATATGCCTTTTAACAAATGTAATATCGTTTGGTATCGATATATTTTATATATAGAAAGATCGTCGACGATCGAACGTGATGCGTGTACCTGATCGTGACACCCTTATTTCAATATTGTAAATTTAATTTGTCAAAGAGGTATAAACTCTATATTCATTTAAATACACATACATTGATATGTGTATGAATAATGCATATTAATCATAATACGAATTAAATGACCCGTTTAATTGAAATCCCACATTAAAATTTACATTGTACTAGATACATATACCACATAAGAACAAGAAAGCAAAATTGAATATACCAAGATACTTTATTCTTCTTCTTCTTTTTCATATTATTGTTGTTATTGTTGTTCTTATTATTGTTATTATTATTCTTATTTATCTTTAGAAATCAATCATAATTGAAGATATTGGGAAATAAAGATGAGATTTCTTTCTTAATCTTCTTAACTGTTTTTTTTCTCCTTTTTTTCTTTTATATGAATAATAAGAAAAATAAGGTATCATAATCGGATACATATGTAATCGTCTTTCATTTGAATGGGTCTTTGATATAATTGTACTTTGGATGGCTGATCTTTCCTAATCGAGTGCCTCTTTGTCAAGATCTAACAAAGTTTCTTTTCAATTTAATCTCGATATCGTTCTTTGTTCTATTCAAATTCTCGATTCCTTTATCCTTTTTCTTTCTCTCTCTCTCACACTCTCACTCTCTGTATATACATATATATATATATATATATATATATATATATATATATATATATTATTTTATATGTATATATCTGAATCTGTATCAGAAATGAGTAACTCAGGGTTTATAAAAAAACATTATCATATACGTATTTATCCCCGTATCAATGCAAATACGACTTACATCTTGCATTGAAAAATGACAATTGTCGACTATAATTAGTGAATTTCTTAATCAGTGGTATTACATCTTACGTTGATACATTTGTGAAGAGCTTTGTTATCTACGGCCAGTTGAAAGGCATTTTAACTATTAACCGAAGTATTGAAATCTTTTATCAAAAGTCGTAACGTTAACGACAAACGAATAAAAGATTGTATTAGAATTTATTTCCAATTTTCCAGCTCGGTGGTTGCCGAAAGACTGATCTCATACGATATTCGACAGAAAGTAAATAACGTAAAGTGTATTTAGATATTTCAGCTTATATAGAAACAAATAAACATTGTAATAAGATTTGCTTTGTATACGTCAGCTACTAAATGGTATAAACATTCTCTTTTTCTTTCAGTGTAATAATATTATATATATATATATATATTAAAATTTTTATAATTTAATTAGTCAATTAATCAAAATCAAAAAATAAAAGAAAGCAACAGGAATAGAAAAATACGAGACCTCATCGAAAACTCCGTTCGTTAGGACAGACGCCCTTCCTTGAAAACAATGTACTTTCATCTCTCTCTCTCTCTTTGTCTCTTCCTCGCACTGTTTTGCTATTTTTTTCTTAATTTTTCTGTATGCACGTGTACGCGTATGTACGTAATACGTATATGCATTTTAACAAATGTAATATCGTTTGGTATCGATATATTTTATATATAGAAAGATCGTCGACGATCGAACGTGATGCGTGTACCTGATCGTGACACCCTTATTTCAATATTGTAAATTTAATTTGTCAACGAGGTATGAATTCTATATTCCTTTAAATATACATACATTCATATGTGTATGAATAATACATATTAATCATACTACGCATTAAATGACACGTTTAAATGAAATCCCACATTACAATTTACATTGTACTAGATACATATACTACATAAGAACAAGAAAGCAAAATTGAATATACCAAGATACTTTATTCTTCTTCTTCTTCTTCTTCATATTATTGTTGTTGTTATTATTGTTATTATTATCCTTATTGTATTTAGAAATCAATCATAATTGAAGATATTGGGAAATAAAGATGAGATTTCTTTCTTACTTTTCTTAACTGTTTTTTTTTCTTTTTCTTTTCTTTTATATAAATAATAAGAAATATAAGGTATCATAATCAGATACATATGTAATCTTCTTTAGTATGAATGGGTTTTTGATATAATTGTACTTTGGACGGCTAATGCTTCCTTATCGAATTCCCTTTTGTCAAGAGCTAACAAAGTTTCTTTTCAATTTAATCTCGATATCGTTCTTTGTTTTATTCAAATTCTCGATTCCTTTACCCTTTTTCTTTCTCTCTCTCTCTCTTTCTCTCTCTGTATATATATTTATATATATATATAATATATAATATATAATATATATATACATCTGTATATATCTGAATCTGTATCAGAAATGAGTAACTCAGGGTTTATAAAAAAAAATTATCATATACGTATTCATGTACGTATCAATGCAATTACAACTTACATTTTGCATCGAAAAATGACAATAGTCGACTCTAATTAGTGAATTTCTTAATCACTGGTATTACATCTTACGTTGATACATTTGTGAAGAGCTTTGTTATCTACGGCCAGTTGAAACGCATTTTAACAATTAACCGAAGTATCGAAATCATTTATCAAAAGTCGTAACTTTAACGACAAACGAATAAAAGATTGTATTAGAGTTTATTTCAATATCTTCCAATGTATCTTCCAATATAATAATGTAAAGTTTATTAACGAGAAGTAGAATCATATATCTAATTAAAAATAAACGACTAATAAATTTCGTTCCATTACAAAAATATATATACATACATTTATGCGTACACATTAAAAGTATTGCTAATAAAAAATCAATGGAATTATAGAAAACATTTCATTGTAAATTGATGCCGAAAATAACAAATACCCTTCAATAATGTGTAATTTTTTCTTTTTCTATCAAGCATTAATTCCTTTTTTAATCAATATAAGCATTTTTAGTTCATAATGAATTCTATCAATAACAATATCAGATACTTAATTTTGGCTCATTGCAGAACAAAGGTTGCTCGTTACTGTCTATACAATATAATAAAATCTGAAGTAATACCCAAGAGAAAGACTACTATATACTTTGTGTATGTGTGTGTGGTGTGTATATTATGTATCTAGTTACGTACATATGTACATATATACATATGTATCTATTTACAAACGTATGTTTATATGGGATCTTCCAACATTCCACCTCGGTGGTTGGGGAAAGACTGATATCATACGATATTCGACCAAAAGTAAATAAGATAAGGTGTATTTAGATACATCAGATTATAAAGAAACATATAAACATTGTAATAAGATTTGCTTTGTATACGCTCGCTAGTAAATGCTATAAACATTCTCTTTTTCTTTCAGGGTAATAATATTATATATATATATATATATATATATATATATATATTAAAATTTTTATAATTTAATTAGTTAAATAATCAAAATCAAAAAATAAAAGAAAGCAACAGGAATAGAAAAATACGAGACCTCATCGAAAACTCCGTTTGTTAGGACAGACGTCCTTCCTCGTAAACAATGAACTTTCATCACTCTCTCTCTCTCTTCCTCGCTCTATTTTGCTATTTTTTTCTCAATTTTTCTGTATGCACGTGTACGCGTATGTACGTAATACGTATATGCCTTTTAACAAATGTAATATCGTTTGGTATCGATATATTTTATATATTGAAAGATCGTCGACGATCGAACGTGATGCGTGTACCTGATCGTGACACCCTTATTTCAATATTGTAAATTTAATTTGTCAACGAGGTATAAATTCTATATTCATTTAAATACACATACATTGATATGTGTATGAATAATGCATATTAATCATAATACGCATTAAATGACACGTTTAAATAAAATCCCACATTAAAATTTACATTGTACTAGCTACATATACCACATAAGAACAAGAAAGCAAAATTGAATATACCAAGATACTTTGTTCTTCTTCTTCTTCTTCATATTATTGTTGTTATTATTATTGTTATTATTATTCTTATTGTCTTTATAAATCAATCATAATTGAAGATATTGGGAAATAAACATGAAATTTCTTTCTTAATCTTCTTAACTATTTTTTTTCTTCTTCTTTTCTTTTATATGAATAATAAGAAGTATAAGGTATCATAATAGGATACCTATGTAATCGTCTTTCATTTGAATAGGTCTTTGATATAATTGTACTTTGGACGGCTAATGCTTCCTTATCGAATGCCTTTTTGTCAAGAGCTAACAAAGTTTCTTTTCAATTTAATCTCGATATCGTTCTTTGTTTCATTCAAATTCTCGATTCGTTTACCCTTTCTTTCTCTCTCTCTCTCTCTCTCCCTCTCTCTCTCTCTCTCCCTCTCTCTCTCTCTCTCTCTCTGTATATATATATACATATTATATATAATATATAATACATATATATATCTGTATATATCTGAATCTGTATCAGAAATGAGTAACTCAGGGTTTATAAAAAAACATTATCATATACGTATTCATGTACGTATCAATGCAATTACAACTTACATTTTGCATCGAAAAACGACAATAGTCGACTCTAATTAGTGAATTTCTTAATCACTGGTATTACATCTTACGTTGATACATTTGTGAAGAGCTTTGTTATCTACGGCCAGTTGAAACGCATTTTAACTATTAACCGAAGTATCGAAATCATTTATCAAAACTCGTAACTTTAACGACAAACGAATAAAAGATTGTATTAGAGTTTATTTCAATATCTTCCAATGTATCTTCCAATATAATAATGTAAAGTTTATTAACGAGAAGTAGAATCATATATCTAATTAAAAATAAACAACTAATAGATTTCGTTCCATTACAAAAATATATATACATACATTTATGCGTACACATTAAAAGTATTGCTAATAAAAAATCAATGGAATTATAGAAAACATTTCATTGTAAATTGATGCCGAAAATAACAAATACCCTTCAATAATGTGTAATTTTTTCTTTTTCTATCAAGCATTAATTCCTTTTTTAATCAATATAAGCATTTTTAGTTCATAATGAATTCTATCAATAACAATATCAGATATTTAATTTTGGCTCATTGCAGAACAAAGGTTGCTCGTTACTGTCTATACAATATAATAAAATCTCAAGCAATACCCAAGAGAAAGACTACTATATACTTTGTGTATGAGTGTGAGGGTGTGTATATTGTGTCTAGTTATGTACATATGTACATATATACATATCTATCTATTTACAAACGTATGTTCATACGGGATCTTTCAAGTTTCCAACTCAGTGGTTGCCGAAAGACTGATCTCATACGATATTCGACCAAAATTAAATAAGATAAGGTGTATTTAGATACTTCAGCTTATATAGAAACATATAAACATTGTAATAAGATTTGCTTTGTATACGTCCGCTAGTAAATGCTATAAACATTCTCTTTTTCTTTCAGGGTAATAATATTATATATATATATATATATATATATTTAAATTTTTATAATTTAATTAGTTAATTAATCAAAATCAAAAAAAGAAAAGAAAGCAACAGGAATAGAAAAATACGAGACCTCATCGTAAACTTCGTTCGTTAGGACAGACGTCCTTCCTCGAAAACAATGAACTTTCATCTATCTCTCTCTCTCTGTCTCTTCCTCGCTCTATTTTGCTATTTTTTTCTTAATTTTTCTGTATGCACGTGTACGCGTACGTACGTAATACGTATATGCATTTTAACGAATGTAATATCGTTTGGTATCGATATATTTTATATATAGAAAGATCGTCGAGGATCGAACGTGATACGTGTACCTGATCGTGACACCCTTATTTCAATATTGTAAATTTAATTTGTCAACGAGGTATAAATTCGACATTCATTTAAATATATATACATTCATATGTGTATGAATAATGCATATTAATCATAATACGCATTAAATGACGTTTAATTGAAATCCCACATTAAAATTTACATTGTACTAGCTACATATACCACATAAGAACAAGAAAGCAAAATTGAATATACCAAGATACTTTGTTCTTCTTCTTCTTTTTCATATTATTGTTGTTATTATTATTGTTATTATTATTCTTATTGTCTTTATAAATCAATCATAATTGTAGATATTGGGAAATAAACATGAAATTTCTTTCTTAATCTTCTTAACTGTTTTTTTTCTTCTTCTTTTCTTTTATATGAATAATAAGAAGTATAAGGTATCATAATAGGATACCTATGTAATCGTCTTTCATTTGAATAGGTCTTTGATATAATTGTACTTTGGACGGCTAATGCTTCCTTATCGAATGCCTTTTTGTCAAGAGGTAACAAAGTTTCTTTTCAATTTAATCTCGATATCGTTCTTTGTTTCATTCAAATTCTCGATTCGTTTACCCTTTCTTTCTCTCTCTCTCTCTCTCTCCCTCTCTCTCTCTCTCTCTCTCTCTGTATATATATATACATATTATATATAATATATAATACATATATATATCTGTATATATCTGAATCTGTATCAGAAATGAGTAACTCAGGGTTTATAAAAAAACATTATCATATACGTATTCATGTACGTATCAATGCAATTACAACTTACATTTTGCATCGAAAAATGACAATAGTCGACTCTAATTAGTGAATTTCTTAATCACTGATATTACATCTTACGTTGATACATTAGTGAAGAGCTTTGTTATCTACGGCCAGTTGAAAGGCATTTTAACTATTAACCGAAGTACTGAAATCTTTTATCAAAAGTCTTAACGTTAACGACAAACGAATAAAACATTGTATTAGAGTTTAATTCGATATCTTCCATTGTATCTTCCAATATAATAATGTAAAGTTTATTAACCAGAAGTAGAATCATATATCTAATTAAAAATAAACAACTAATAGATTTCGTTCCATTACAAAAATATATATACATACACTTATGCGTACACATTAGAAGTATTGCTAATAGAAAATCAATGGAATTATAGAAAACATTTCAGTGTAAATTGATGCCGAAAATAACAAATACCCTTCAATAATGTGTAATTTTTTCTTTTTCTATCAAGCATTAATTCCTTTTTTAATCAATATAAGCATTTTTAGTTCATAATGAATTCTATAAATAACAATATCAGATATTTAATTTTGGCTCATTGCAGAACAAAGGTTGCTCGTTACTGTCTATACAATATAATAAAATCTCAAGCAATACCCAAGAGAAAGACTACTATATACTTTGTGTATGAGTGTGTGGGTGTGTATATTGTGTCTAGTTATGTACATATGTACATATATACATATCTATCTATTTACAAACGTATGTTTAAACGGGATCTTTCAAGTTTCCAACTCGGTGGTTGCCGAAAGACTGATCTCATACGATATTCGACAGAAAGTAAATAACATAAGTTGTATTTAGATATTTCAGCTTATATAGAAACATATAAACATTGTAATAAGATTTGCTTTGTATACGTCAGCTAGTAAATGGTATAAACATTCTCTTTTTCTTTCAGTGTGATAATATTATATATATATATATATGTATATATATATATATATATATATATATATATATATATATATTAAAATTTTAATAATTTAATTAGTTAAATAATCAAAATCAAAACATAAAAGAAAGCAACAGGAATAGAAAAATACGAGACCTCATCGAAAACTCCGTTTGTTAGGACAGACGTCCTTCCTCGTAAAAAATGAACTTTCATCTATCTCTCTCTCTCTTCCTCGCTCTATTTTGCTATTTTTTTCTTAATTTTTCTGTATGCACGTGTACGCGTACGTACGTAATACGTATATGCATTTTAACGAATGTAATATCGTTTGGTATCGATATATTTTATATATAGAAAGATCGTCGAGGATCGAACGTGATACGTGTACCTGATCGTGACACCCTCATTTCAATATTGTAAATTTAATTTGTCAACGAGGTATAAATTCGACATTCATTTAAATATATATACATTCATATGTGTATGAATAATGCATATTAATCATAATACGCATTAAATGACGTTTAATTGAAATCCCACATTAAAATTTACATTGTACTAGCTACATATACCACATAAGAACAAGAAAGCAAAATTGAATATACCAAGATACTTTGTTCTTCTTCTTCTTTTTCATATTATTGTTGTTATTATTATTGTTATTATTATTCTTATTGTCTTTATAAATCAATCATAATTGAAGATATTGGGAAATAAACATGAAATTTCTTTCTTAATCTTCTTAACTGTTTTTTTTCTTCTTCTTTTCTTTTATATGAATAATAAGAAGTATAAGGTATCATAATAGGATACCTATGTAATCGTCTTTCCTTTGAATAGGTCTTTGATATAATTGTACTTTGGATGGCTGATGTTTCCCTTATAGAGTGCCTTTTTGTCAAGAAGCTAACAAAGTTTCCTTTCAATTTAATCTCGATATCGTTCTATGTTTTATTCAAAATTCTCGATTCGTTTACCCTTCCTCTTTCTCTCTCTCTCTCTCTCTCTGTATTTATATATACATAATATATAATATATAATATATATATATATATCTGTATATATATCAATCTGTATCAGAAATGAGTAACTCAGGGTTTATAAAAAAACATTATCATATACGTATTCATGTACGTATCAATGCAATTACAACTTACATTTTGCATCGAAGAATGACAATAGTCGACTCTAATTAGTGAATTTCTTAATCACTGATATTACATCTTACGTTGATACATTAGTGAAGAGCTTTGTTATCTACGGCCAGTTGAAAGGCATTTTAACTATTAACCGAAGTACTGAAATCTTTTATCAAAAGTCTTAACGTTAACGACAAACGAATAAAACATTGTATTAGAGTTTAATTCGATATCTTCCATTGTATCTTCCAATATAATAATGTAAAGTTTATTAACCAGAAGTAGAATCATATATCTAATTAAAAATAAACAACTAATAGATTTCGTTCCATTACAAAAATATATATACATACACTTATGCGTACACATTAGAAGTATTGCTAATAGAAAATCAATGGAATTATAGAAAACATTTCAGTGTAAATTGATGCCGAAAATAACAAATACCCTTCAATAATGTAAAATTTTTTCTTTTTCTATCAAGTTTTAATTTCTTTTCTAATCAATTTAAACATTTTTAGTTCATAATGAATTGTATCAATAACAATATCAGACATGTAATTTTGGCTCCTTGCAGCACAAAGGTTGCTCGTTACTGTCTATACAATATAATAAAATCTCAAGTAATACCCAAGAGAAAGACTACTATATACTTTGTGTATGTGTGTGTGGGTGTGTATATTGTGTCTAGTTATGTACATATGTACATATATACATATCTATCTATTTACAAACGTATGTTCATACGGGATCTTTCAAGTTTCCAACTCAGTGGTTGCCGAAAGACTGATCTCATACGATATTCGACCAAATTTAAATAAGATAAGGTGTATTTAGATACTTCAGCTTATATAGAAACATATAAACATTGTAATAAGATTTGCTTTGTATACGTCCGCTAGTAAATGCTATAAACATTCTCTTTTTCTTTCAGGGTAATAATATTATATATATATATATATATATATATATATATATATATATATATATATATTTAAATTTTTATAATTTAATTAGTTAATTAATCAAAATCAAAAAAAGAAAAGAAAGCAACAGGAATAGAAAAATACGAGACCTCATCGTAAACTTCGTTCGTTAGGACAGACGTCCTTCCTCGTAAACAATGAACTTTCATCTCTCTCTCTCTCTCTCTTCCTCGCTCTATTTTGCTATTTTTTCTCAATTTTTCTGTATGCACGTGTACGCGTATGTACGTAATACGTATATGCCTTTTAACAAATGTAATATCGTTTGGTATCGATATATTTTATATATTGAAAGATCGTCGACGATCGAACGTGATGCGTGTACCTGATCGTGACACCCTTATTTCAATATTGTAAATTTAATTTGTCAACGAGGTATAAATTCGATATTCATTTAAATATATATACATTCATATGTGTATGAATAATGCATATTAATCATAATACGCATTAAATGACGTTTAATTGAAATCCCACATTAAAATTTACATTGTACTAGCTACATATACCACATAAGAACAAGAAAGCAAAATTGAATATACCAAGATACTTTGTTCTTCTTCTTCTTTTTCATATTATTGTTGTTATTATTATTGTTATTATTATTCTTATTGTCTTTATAAATCAATCATAATTGAAGATATTGGGAAATAAACATGAAATTTCTTTCTTAATCTTCTTAACTGTTTTTTTTCTTCTTCTTTTCTTTTATATGAATAATAAGAAGTATAAGGTATCATAATAGGATACCTATGTAATCGTCTTTCATTTGAATAGGTCTTTGATATAATTGTACTTTGGACGGCGAATGCTTCCTTATCGAATGCCTTTTTGTCAAGAGCTAACAAAGTTTCTTTTCAATTTAATCTCGATATCGTTCTTTGTTTCATTCAAATTCTCGATTCGTTTACCCTTTCTTTCTCTCTCTCTCTCTCTCTCCCTCTCTCTCTCTCTCTCTCTCTCTCTCTGTATATATATATACATATTATATATAATATATAATACATATATATATCTGTATATATCTGAATCTGTATCAGAAATGAGTAACTCAGGGTTTATAAAAAAACATTATCATATACGTATTCATGTACGTATCAATGCAATTACAACTTACATTTTGCATCGAAAAACGACAATAGTCGACTCTAATTAGTGAATTTCTTAATCACTGGTATTACATCTTACGTTGATACATTTGTGAAGAGCTTTGTTATCTACGGCCAGTTGAAACGCATTTTAACAATTAACCGAAGTATCGAAATCATTTATCAAAAGTCGTAACTTTAACGACAAACGAATAAAAGATTGTATTAGAGTTTATTTCAATATCTTCCAATGTATCTTCCAATATAATAATGTAAAGTTTATTAACGAGAAGTAGAATCATATATCTAATTAAAAATAAACGACTAATAAATTTCGTTCCATTACAAAAATATATATACATACATTTATGCGTACACATTAAAAGTATTGCTAATAAAAAATCAATGGAATTATAGAAAACATTTCATTGTAAATTGATGCCGAAAATAACAAATACCCTTCAATAATGTGTAATTTTTTCTTTTTCTATCAAGCATTAATTCCTTTTTTAATCAATATAAGCATTTTTAGTTCATAATGAATTCTATCAATAACAATATCAGATATTTAATTTTGGCTCATTGCAGAACAAAGGTTGCTCGTTACTGTCTATACAATATAATAAAATCTCAAGCAATACCCAAGAGAAAGACTACTATATACTTTGTGTATGAGTGTGAAGGTGTGTATATTGTGTCTAGTTATGTACATATGTACATATATACATATCTATCTATTTACAAACGTATGTTCATACGGGATCTTTCAAGTTTCCAACTCAGTGGTTGCCGAAAGACTGATCTCATACGATATTCGACCAAAATTAAATAAGATAAGGTGTATTTAGATACTTCAGCTTATATAGAAACATATAAACATTGTAATAAGATTTGCTTTGTATACGTCCGCTAGTAAATGCTATAAACATTCTCTTTTTCTTTCAGGGTAATAATATTATATATATATATATATATTTAAATTTTTATAATTTAATTAGTTAATTAATCAAAATCAAAAAAAGAAAAGAAAGCAACAGGAATAGAAAAATACGAGACCTCATCGTAAACTTCGTTCGTTAGGACAGACGTCCTTCCTCGAAAACAATGAACTTTCATCTATCTCTCTCTCTCTGTCTCTTCCTCGCTCTATTTTGCTATTTTTTTCTTAATTTTTCTGTATGCACGTGTACGCGTACGTACGTAATACGTATATGCATTTTAACGAATGTAATATCGTTTGGTATCGATATATTTTATATATAGAAAGATCGTCGAGGATCGAACGTGATACGTGTACCTGATCGTGACACCCTTATTTCAATATTGTAAATTTAATTTGTCAACGAGGTATAAATTCGACATTCATTTAAATATATATACATTCATATGTGTATGAATAATGCATATTAATCATAATACGCATTAAATGACGTTTAATAGAAATCCCACATTAAAATTTACATTGTACTAGCTACATATACCACATAAGAACAAGAAAGCAAAATTGAATATACCAAGATACTTTGTTCTTCTTCTTCTTTTTCATATTATTGTTGTTATTATTATTGTTATTATTATTCTTATTGTCTTTATAAATCAATCATAATTGAAGATATTGGGAAATAAACATGAAATTTCTTTCTTAATCTTCTTAACTGTTTTTTTTCTTCTTCTTTTCTTTTATATGAATAATAAGAAGTATAAGGTATCATAATAGGATACCTATGTAATCGTCTTTCATTTCAATAGGTCTTTGATATAATTGTACTTTGGACGGCTAATGCTTCCTTATCGAATGCCTTTTTGTCAAGAGGTAACAAAGTTTCTTTTCAATTTAATCTCGATATCGTTCTTTGTTTCATTCAAATTCTCGATTCGTTTACCCTTTCTTTCTTTCTCTCTCTCTCTCTCCCTCTCTCTCTCTCTCTCTCTCTCTGTATATATATATACATATTATATATAATATATAATACATATATATATCTGTATATATCTGAATCTGTATCAGAAATGAGTAACTCAGGGTTTATAAAAAAACATTATCATATACGTATTCATGTACGTATCAATGCAATTACAACTTACATTTTGCATCGAAAAATGACAATAGTCGACTCTAATTAGTGAATTTCTTAATCACTGATATTACATCTTACGTTGATACATTAGTGAAGAGCTTTGTTATCTACGGCCAGTTGAAAGGCATTTTAACTATTAACCGAAGTACTGAAATCTTTTATCAAAAGTCTTAACGTTAACGACAAACGAATAAAACATTGTATTAGAGTTTAATTCGATATCTTCCATTGTATCTTCCAATATAATAATGTAAAGTTTATTAACCAGAAGTAGAATCATATATCTAATTAAAAATAAACAACTAATAGATTTCGTTCCATTACAAAAATATATATACATACACTTATGCGTACACATTAGAAGTATTGCTAATAGAAAATCAATGGAATTATAGAAAACATTTCAGTGTAAATTGATGCCGAAAATAACAAATACCCTTCAATAATGTGTAATTTTTTCTTTTTCTATCAAGCATTAATTCCTTTTTTAATCAATATAAGCATTTTTAGTTCATAATGAATTCTATAAATAACAATATCAGATATTTAATTTTGGCTCATTGCAGAACAAAGGTTGCTCGTTACTGTCTATACAATATAATAAAATCTCAAGCAATACCCAAGAGAAAGACTACTATATACTTTGTGTATGAGTGTGTGGGTGTGTATATTGTGTCTAGTTATGTACATATGTACATATATACATATCTATCTATTTACAAACGTATGTTTAAACGGGATCTTTCAAGTTTCCAACTCGGTGGTTGCCGAAAGACTGATCTCATACGATATTCGACAGAAAGTAAATAACATAAGTTGTATTTAGATATTTCAGCTTATATAGAAACATATAAACATTGTAATAAGATTTGCTTTGTATACGTCAGCTAGTAAATGGTATAAACATTCTCTTTTTCTTTCAGTGTGATAATATTATATATATATATGTATATATATATATATATATATTAAAATTTTAATAATTTAATTAGTTAAATAATCAAAATCAAAACATAAAAGAAAGCAACAGGAATAGAAAAATACGAGACCTCATCGAAAACTCCGTTTGTTAGGACAGACGTCCTTCCTCGTAAACAATGAACTTTCATCTATCTCTCTCTCTCTTCCTCGCTCTATTTTGCTATTTTTTTCTTAATTTTTCTGTATGCACGTGTACGCGTACGTACGTAATACGTATATGCATTTTAACGAATGTAATATCGTTTGGTATCGATATATTTTATATATAGAAAGATCGTCGAGGATCGAACGTGATACGTGTATCTGATCGTGACACCCTCATTTCAATATTGTAAATTTAATTTGTCAACGAGGTATAAATTCGACATTCATTTAAATATATATACATTCATATGTGTATGAATAATGCATATTAATCATAATACGCATTAAATGACGTTTAATTGAAATCCCACATTAAAATTTACATTGTACTAGCTACATATACCACATAAGAACAAGAAAGCAAAATTGAATATACCAAGATACTTTGTTCTTCTTCTTCTTTTTCATATTATTGTTGTTATTATTATTGTTATTATTATTCTTATTGTCTTTATAAATCAATCATAATTGAAGATATTGGGAAATAAACATGAAATTTCTTTCTTAATCTTCTTAACTGTTTTTTTTCTTCTTCTTTTCTTTTATATGAATAATAAGAAGTATAAGGTATCATAATAGGATACCTATGTAATCGTCTTTCCTTTGAATAGGTCTTTGATATAATTGTACTTTGGATGGCTGATGTTTCCCTTATAGAGTGCCTTTTTGTCAAGAAGCTAACAAAGTTTCCTTTCAATTTAATCTCGATATCGTTCTATGTTTTATTCAAAATTCTCGATTCGTTTACCCTTCCTCTTTCTCTCTCTCTCTCTCTCTCTCTGTATTTATATATACATAATATATAATATATAATATATATATATATATCTGTATATATATCAATCTGTATCAGAAATGAGTAACTCAGGGTTTATAAAAAAACATTATCATATACGTATTCATGTACGTATCAATGCAATTACAACTTACATTTTGCATCGAAGAATGACAATAGTCGACTCTAATTAGTGAATTTCTTAATCACTGATATTACATCTTACGTTGATACATTAGTGAAGAGCTTTGTTATCTACGGCCAGTTGAAAGGCATTTTAACTATTAACCGAAGTACTGAAATCTTTTATCAAAAGTCTTAACGTTAACGACAAACGAATAAAACATTGTATTAGAGTTTAATTCGATATCTTCCATTGTATCTTCCAATATAATAATGTAAAGTTTATTAACCAGAAGTAGAATCATATATCTAATTAAAAATAAACAACTAATAGATTTCGTTCCATTACAAAAATATATATACATACACTTATGCGTACACATTAGAAGTATTGCTAATAGAAAATCAATGGAATTATAGAAAACATTTCAGTGTAAATTGATGCCGAAAATAACAAATACCCTTCAATAATGTAAAATTTTTTCTTTTTCTATCAAGTTTTAATTTCTTTTCTAATCAATTTAAACATTTTTAGTTCATAATGAATTGTATCAATAACAATATCAGACATGTAATTTTGGCTCCTTGCAGCACAAAGGTTGCTCGTTACTGTCTATACAATATAATAAAATCTCAAGTAATACCCAAGAGAAAGACTACTATATACTTTGTGTATGTGTGTGTGGGTGTGTATATTATGTATCTAGTTATGTACCTATGTACATATATACATATGTATCTATTTACAAACGTATGTTTATATGGGATCTTCCAACATTCCACCTCTGTGGTTGGGGAAAGACTGATATCATACGATATTCGACCAAAAGTAAATAAGATAAGGTGTATTTAGATACATCAGCTTATAAAGAAACATATAAACATTGTAATAAGATTTGCTTTGTATACGCTCGCTAGTAAATGCTATAAACATTCTCTTTTTCTTTCAGGGTAATAATATTATATATATATATATATATATATATATATATATATATTAAAATTTTTATAATTTAATTAGTTAAATAATCAAAATCAAAAAATAAAAGAAAGCAACAGGAATAGAAAAATACGAGACCTCATCGAAAACTCCGTTTGTTAGGACAGATGTCCTTCCTCGTAAACAATGAACTTTCATCTCTCTCTCTCACTCTTCCTCGCTCTATTTTGCTATTTTTTTCTCAATTTTTCTGTATGCACGTGTACGCGTATGTACGTAATACGTATATGCCTTTTAACAAATGTAATATCGTTTGGTATCGATATATTTTATATATTGAAAGATCGTCGACGATCGAACGTGATGCGTGTACCTGATCGTGACACCCTTATTTCAATATTGTAAATTTAATTTGTCAACGAGGTATAAATTCTATATTCATTTAAATACACATACATTGATATGTGTATGAATAATGCATATTAATCATAATACGCATTAAATGACACGTTTAAATAAAATCCCACATTAAAATTTACATTGTACTAGCTACATATACCACATAAGAACAAGAAAGCAAAATTGAATATACCAAGATACTTTGTTCTTCTTCTTCTTCTTCATATTATTGTTGTTATTATTATTGTTATTATTATTCTTATTGTCTTTATAAATCAATCATAATTGGAGATATTGGGAAATAAACATGAAATTTCTTTCTTAATCTTCTTAACTGTTTTTTTTCTTCTTCTTTTCTTTTATATGAATAATAAGAAGTATAAGGTATCATAATAGGATACCTATGTAATCGTCTTTCATTTGAATAGGTCTTTGATATAATTGTACTTTGGACGGCTAATGCTTCCTTATCGAATGCCTTTTTGTCAAGAGGTAACAAAGTTTCTTTTCAATTTAATCTCGATATCGTTCTTTGTTTCATTCAATTCTCGATTCGTTTACCCTTCCTCTTTCTCTCTCTCTCTCTCTCTCTCTGTATTTATATATACATAATATATAATATATAATATATAATATATATATATATATCTGTATATATCTCAATCTGTATCAGAAATGAGTAACTCAGGGTTTATAAAAAAACATTATCATATACGTATTCATGTACGTATCAATGCAATTACAACTTACATTTTGCATCGAAGAATGACAATAGTCGACTATAATTAGTGAATTTCTTAATCACTGGTATTACATCTTACGTTGATACATTTGTGAAGAGCTTTGTTATCTACGGCCAGTTGAAACGCATTTTAACTATTAACCGAAGTATCGAAATCATTTATCAAAACTCGTAACTTTAACGACAAACGAATAAAAGATTGTATTAGAGTTTATTTCAATATCTTCCAATGTATCTTCCAATATAATAATGTAAAGTTTATTAACGAGAAGTAGAATCATATATCTAATTAAAAATAAACAACTAATAGATTTCGTTCCATTACAAAAATATATATACATACATTTATGCGTACACATTAAAAGTATTGCTAATAAAAAATCAATGGAATTATAGAAAACATTTCATTGTAAATTGATGCCGAAAATAACAAATACCCTTCAATAATGTGTAATTTTTTCTTTTTCTATCAAGCATTAATTCCTTTTTTAATCAATATAAGCATTTTTAGTTCATAATGAATTCTATCAATAACAATATCAGATATTTAATTTTGGCTCATTGCAGAACAAAGGTTGCTCGTTACTGTCTATACAATATAATAAAATCTCAAGCAATACCAAAGAGAAAGGCTACTATATACTTTGTGTATGAGTGTGAGGGTGTGTATATTGTGTCTAGTTATGTACATATGTACATATATACGTATCTATCTATTTACAAACGTATGTTCATACGGGATCTTTCAAGTTTCCAACTCAGTGGTTGCCGAAAGACTGATCTCATACGATATTCGACCAAAATTAAATAAGATAAGGTGTATTTAGATACTTCAGCTTATATAGAAACATATAAACATTGTAATAAGATTTGCTTTGTATACGTCCGCTAGTAAATGCTATAAACATTCTCTTTTTCTTTCAGGGTAATAATATTATATATATATATATATATATATATTTAAATTTTTATAATTTAATTAGTTAATTAATCAAAATCAAAAAAAGAAAAGATAGCAACAGGAATAGAAAAATACGAGACCTCATCGTAAACTTCGTTCGTTAGGACAGACGTCCTTCCTCGAAAACAATGAACTTTCATCTATCTCTCTCTCTCTGTCTCTTCCTCGCTCTATTTTGCTATTTTTTTCTTAATTTTTCTGTATGCACGTGTACGCGTACGTACGTAATACGTATATGCATTTTAACGAATGTAATATCGTTTGGTATCGATATATTTTATATATAGAAAGATCGTCGAGGATCGAACGTGATACGTGTACCTGATCGTGACACCCTTATTTCAATATTGTAAATTTAATTTGTCAACGAGGTATAAATTCGACATTCATTTAAATATATATACATTCATATGTGTATGAATAATGCATATTAATCATAATACGCATTAAATGACGTTTAATAGAAATCCCACATTAAAATTTACATTGTACTAGCTACATATACCACATAAGAACAAGAAAGCAAAATTGAATATACCAAGATACTTTGTTCTTCTTCTTCTTTTTCATATTATTGTTGTTATTATTATTGTTATTATTATTCTTATTGTCTTTATAAATCAATCATAATTGAAGATATTGGGAAATAAACATGAAATTTCTTTCTTAATCTTCTTAACTGTTTTTTTTCTTCTTCTTTTCTTTTATATGAATAATAAGAAGTATAAGGTATCATAATAGGATACCTATGTAATCGTCTTTCATTTCAATAGGTCTTTGATATAATTGTACTTTGGACGGCTAATGCTTCCTTATCGAATGCCTTTTTGTCAAGAGGTAACAAAGTTTCTTTTCAATTTAATCTCGATATCGTTCTTTGTTTCATTCAAATTCTCGATTCGTTTACCCTTTCTTTCTTTCTCTCTCTCTCTCTCCCTCTCTCTCTCTCTCTCTCTCTCTCTGTATATATATATACATATTATATATAATATATAATACATATATATATCTGTATATATCTGAATCTGTATCAGAAATGAGTAACTCAGGGTTTATAAAAAAACATTATCATATACGTATTCATGTACGTATCAATGCAATTACAACTTACATTTTGCATCGAAAAATGACAATAGTCGACTCTAATTAGTGAATTTCTTAATCACTGATATTACATCTTACGTTGATACATTAGTGAAGAGCTTTGTTATCTACGGCCAGTTGAAAGGCATTTTAACTATTAACCGAAGTACTGAAATCTTTTATCAAAAGTCTTAACGTTAACGACAAACGAATAAAACATTGTATTAGAGTTTAATTCGATATCTTCCATTGTATCTTCCAATATAATAATGTAAAGTTTATTAACCAGAAGTAGAATCATATATCTAATTAAAAATAAACAACTAATAGATTTCGTTCCATTACAAAAATATATATACATACACTTATGCGTACACATTAGAAGTATTGCTAATAGAAAATCAATGGAATTATAGAAAACATTTCAGTGTAAATTGATGCCGAAAATAACAAATACCCTTCAATAATGTGTAATTTTTTCTTTTTCTATCAAGCATTAATTCCTTTTTTAATCAATATAAGCATTTTTAGTTCATAATGAATTCTATAAATAACAATATCAGATATTTAATTTTGGCTCATTGCAGAACAAAGGTTGCTCGTTACTGTCTATACAATATAATAAAATCTCAAGCAATACCCAAGAGAAAGACTACTATATACTTTGTGTATGAGTGTGTGGGTGTGTATATTGTGTCTAGTTATGTACATATGTACATATATACATATCTATCTATTTACAAACGTATGTTTAAACGGGATCTTTCAAGTTTCCAACTCGGTGGTTGCCGAAAGACTGATCTCATACGATATTCGACAGAAAGTAAATAACATAAGTTGTATTTAGATATTTCAGCTTATATAGAAACATATAAACATTGTAATAAGATTTGCTTTGTATACGTCAGCTAGTAAATGGTATAAACATTCTCTTTTTCTTTCAGTGTGATAATATTATATATATATATGTATATATATATATATATATATATATATATATATATATATATGTATATATATATATATATATTAAAATTTTAATAATTTAATTAGTTAAATAATCAAAATCAAAACATAAAAGAAAGCAACAGGAATAGAAAAATACGAGACCTCATCGAAAACTCCGTTTGTTAGGACAGACGTCCTTCCTCGTAAACAATGAACTTTCATCTATCTCTCTCTCTCTTCCTCGCTCTATTTTGCTATTTTTTTCTTAATTTTTCTGTATGCACGTGTACGCGTACGTACGTAATACGTATATGCATTTTAACGAATGTAATATCGTTTGGTATCGATATATTTTATATATAGAAAGATCGTCGAGGATCGAACGTGATACGTGTATCTGATCGTGACACCCTCATTTCAATATTGTAAATTTAATTTGTCAACGAGGTATAAATTCGACATTCATTTAAATATATATACATTCATATGTGTATGAATAATGCATATTAATCATAATACGCATTAAATGACGTTTAATTGAAATCCCACATTAAAATTTACATTGTACTAGCTACATATACCACATAAGAACAAGAAAGCAAAATTGAATATACCAAGATACTTTGTTCTTCTTCTTCTTTTTCATATTATTGTTGTTATTATTATTGTTATTATTATTCTTATTGTCTTTATAAATCAATCATAATTGAAGATATTGGGAAATAAACATGAAATTTCTTTCTTAATCTTCTTAACTGTTTTTTTTCTTCTTCTTTTCTTTTATATGAATAATAAGAAGTATAAGGTATCATAATAGGATACCTATGTAATCGTCTTTCCTTTGAATAGGTCTTTGATATAATTGTACTTTGGATGGCTGATGTTTCCCTTATAGAGTGCCTTTTTGTCAAGAAGCTAACAAAGTTTCCTTTCAATTTAATCTCGATATCGTTCTATGTTTTATTCAAAATTCTCGATTCGTTTACCCTTCCTCTTCTCTCTCTCTCTCTCTCTCTCTGTATTTATATATACATAATATATAATATATAATATATATATATATATCTGTATATATATCAATCTGTATCAGAAATGAGTAACTCAGGGTTTATAAAAAAACATTATCATATACGTATTCATGTACGTATCAATGCAATTACAACTTACATTTTGCATCGAAGAATGACAATAGTCGACTCTAATTAGTGAATTTCTTAATCACTGATATTACATCTTACGTTGATACATTAGTGAAGAGCTTTGTTATCTACGGCCAGTTGAAAGGCATTTTAACTATTAACCGAAGTACTGAAATCTTTTATCAAAAGTCTTAACGTTAACGACAAACGAATAAAACATTGTATTAGAGTTTAATTCGATATCTTCCATTGTATCTTCCAATATAATAATGTAAAGTTTATTAACCAGAAGTAGAATCATATATCTAATTAAAAATAAACAACTAATAGATTTCGTTCCATTACAAAAATATATATACATACACTTATGCGTACACATTAGAAGTATTGCTAATAGAAAATCAATGGAATTATAGAAAACATTTCAGTGTAAATTGATGCCGAAAATAACAAATACCCTTCAATAATGTAAAATTTTTTCTTTTTCTATCAAGTTTTAATTTCTTTTCTAATCAATTTAAACATTTTTAGTTCATAATGAATTGTATCAATAACAATATCAGACATGTAATTTTGGCTCCTTGCAGCACAAAGGTTGCTCGTTACTGTCTATACAATATAATAAAATCTCAAGTAATACCCAAGAGAAAGACTACTATATACTTTGTGTATGTGTGTGTGGGTGTGTATATTATGTATCTAGTTATGTACCTATGTACATATATACATATGTATCTATTTACAAACGTATGTTTATATGGGATCTTCCAACATTCCACCTCTGTGGTTGGGGAAAGACTGATATCATACGATATTCGACCAAAAGTAAATAAGATAAGGTGTATTTAGATACATCAGCTTATAAAGAAACATATAAACATTGTAATAAGATTTGCTTTGTATACGCTCGCTAGTAAATGCTATAAACATTCTCTTTTTCTTTCAGGGTAATAATATTATATATATATATATATATATATATATATATATATATATATATTAAAATTTTTATAATTTAATTAGTTAAATAATCAAAATCAAAAAATAAAAGAAAGCAACAGGAATAGAAAAATACGAGACCTCATCGAAAACTCCGTTTGTTAGGACAGATGTCCTTCCTCGTAAACAATGAACTTTCATCTCTCTCTCTCACTCTTCCTCGCTCTATTTTGCTATTTTTTTCTCAATTTTTCTGTATGCACGTGTACGCGTATGTACGTAATACGTATATGCCTTTTAACAAATGTAATATCGTTTGGTATCGATATATTTTATATATTGAAAGATCGTCGACGATCGAACGTGATGCGTGTACCTGATCGTGACACCCTTATTTCAATATTGTAAATTTAATTTGTCAACGAGGTATAAATTCTATATTCATTTAAATACACATACATTGATATGTGTATGAATAATGCATATTAATCATAATACGCATTAAATGACACGTTTAAATAAAATCCCACATTAAAATTTACATTGTACTAGCTACATATACCACATAAGAACAAGAAAGCAAAATTGAATATACCAAGATACTTTGTTCTTCTTCTTCTTCTTCATATTATTGTTGTTATTATTATTGTTATTATTATTCTTATTGTCTTTATAAATCAATCATAATTGGAGATATTGGGAAATAAACATGAAATTTCTTTCTTAATCTTCTTAACTGTTTTTTTTCTTCTTCTTTTCTTTTATATGAATAATAAGAAGTATAAGGTATCATAATAGGATACCTATGTAATCGTCTTTCATTTGAATAGGTCTTTGATATAATTGTACTTTGGACGGCTAATGCTTCCTTATCGAATGCCTTTTTGTCAAGAGGTAACAAAGTTTCTTTTCAATTTAATCTCGATATCGTTCTTTGTTTCATTCAATTCTCGATTCGTTTACCCTTCCTCTTTCTCTCTCTCTCTCTCTCTCTCTGTATTTATATATACATAATATATAATATATAATATATAATATATATATATATCTGTATATATCTCAATCTGTATCAGAAATGAGTAACTCAGGGTTTATAAAAAAACATTATCATATACGTATTCATGTACGTATCAATGCAATTACAACTTACATTTTGCATCGAAGAATGACAATAGTCGACTATAATTAGTGAATTTCTTAATCACTGGTATTACATCTTACGTTGATACATTTGTGAAGAGCTTTGTTATCTACGGCCAGTTGAAACGCATTTTAACTATTAACCGAAGTATCGAAATCATTTATCAAAACTCGTAACTTTAACGACAAACGAATAAAAGATTGTATTAGAGTTTATTTCAATATCTTCCAATGTATCTTCCAATATAATAATGTAAAGTTTATTAACGAGAAGTAGAATCATATATCTAATTAAAAATAAACAACTAATAGATTTCGTTCCATTACAAAAATATATATACATACATTTATGCGTACACATTAAAAGTATTGCTAATAAAAAATCAATGGAATTATAGAAAACATTTCATTGTAAATTGATGCCGAAAATAACAAATACCCTTCAATAATGTGTAATTTTTTCTTTTTCTATCAAGCATTAATTCCTTTTTTAATCAATATAAGCATTTTTAGTTCATAATGAATTCTATCAATAACAATATCAGATATTTAATTTTGGCTCATTGCAGAACAAAGGTTGCTCGTTACTGTCTATACAATATAATAAAATCTCAAGCAATACCAAAGAGAAAGGCTACTATATACTTTGTGTATGAGTGTGAGGGTGTGTATATTGTGTCTAGTTATGTACATATGTACATATATACGTATCTATCTATTTACAAACGTATGTTCATACGGGATCTTTCAAGTTTCCAACTCAGTGGTTGCCGAAAGACTGATCTCATACGATATTCGACCAAAATTAAATAAGATAAGGTGTATTTAGATACTTCAGCTTATATAGAAACATATAAACATTGTAATAAGATTTGCTTTGTATACGTCCGCTAGTAAATGCTATAAACATTCTCTTTTTCTTTCAGGGTAATAATATTATATATATATATATATATATATATTTAAATTTTTATAATTTAATTAGTTAATTAATCAAAATCAAAAAAAGAAAAGATAGCAACAGGAATAGAAAAATACGAGACCTCATCGTAAACTTCGTTCGTTAGGACAGACGTCCTTCCTCGAAAACAATGAACTTTCATCTATTTCTCTCTCTCTGTCTCTTCCTCGCTCTATTTTGCTATTTTTTTCTTAATTTTTCTGTATGCACGTGTACGCGTACGTACGTAATACGTATATGCATTTTAACGAATGTAATATCGTTTGGTATCGATATATTTTATATATAGAAAGATCGTCGAGGATCGAACGTGATACGTGTACCTGATCGTGACACCCTTATTTCAATATTGTAAATTTAATTTGTCAACGAGGTATAAATTCGATATTCATTTAAATATATATACATTCATATGTGTATGAATAATGCATATTAATCATAATACGCATTAAATGACGTTTAATTGAAATCCCACATTAAAATTTACATTGTACTAGCTACATATACCACATAAGAACAAGAAAGCAAAATTGAATATACCAAGATACTTTGTTCTTCTTCTTCTTTTTCATATTATTGTTGTTATTATTATTGTTATTATTATTCTTATTGTCTTTATAAATCAATCATAATTGAAGATATTGGGAAATAAACATGAAATTTCTTTCTTAATCTTCTTAACTGTTTTTTTTCTTCTTCTTTTCTTTTATATGAATAATAAGAAGTATAAGGTATCATAATAGGATACCTATGTAATCGTCTTTCATTTGAATAGGTCTTTGATATAATTGTACTTTGGACGGCTAATGCTTCCTTATCGAATGCCTTTTTGTCAAGAGCTAACAAAGTTTCTTTTCAATTTAATCTCGATATCGTTCTTTGTTTCATTCAAATTCTCGATTCGTTTACCCTTTCTTTCTCTCTCTCTCTCTCTCTCCCTCTCTCTCTCTCTCTCTCTCTCTGTATATATATATACATATTATATATAATATATAATACATATATATATCTGTATATATCTGAATCTGTATCAGGAATGAGTAACTCAGGGTTTATAAAAAAACATTATCATATACGTATTCATGTACGTATCAATGCAATTACAACTTACATTTTGCATCGAAAAATGACAATAGTCGACTCTAATTAGTGAATTTCTTAATCACTGATATTACATCTTACGTTGATACATTAGTGAAGAGCTTTGTTATCTACGGCCAGTTGAAAGGCATTTTAACTATTAACCGAAGTACTGAAATCTTTTATCAAAAGTCTTAACGTTAACGACAAACGAATAAAACATTGTATTAGAGTTTAATTCGATATCTTCCATTGTATCTTCCAATATAATAATGTAAAGTTTATTAACCAGAAGTAGAATCATATATCTAATTAAAAATAAACAACTAATAGATTTCGTTCCATTACAAAAATATATATACATACACTTATGCGTACACATTAAAAGTATTGCTAATAGAAAATCAATGGAATTATAGAAAACATTTCATTGTAAATTGATGCCGAAAATAACAAATACCCTTAAATAATGTAAAATTTTTTCTTTTTCTATCAAGTTTTAATTTCTTTTCTAATCAATTTAAACATTTTTAGTTCATAATGAATTGTATCAATAACAATATCAGACATGTAATTTTGGCTCCTTGCAGCACAAAGGTTGCTCGTTACTGTCTATACAATATAATAAAATCTCAAGTAATATCCAAGAGAAAGACTACTATATACTTTGTGTATGTGTGTCTGGGTGCGTATATTATGTATCTAGTTGTGTACATATGTACATATATACATATCTATCTATTTACAAACGTATGTTTAAACGGGATCTTTCAAGTTTCCAACTCTGTGGTTGCAGAAAGACTGATATCATACGATATTCGACCAAAAGTAAATAAGATAAGGTGTATTTAGATACATCAGCTGATAAAGAAACATATAAACATTGTAATAAGATTTGCTTTGTATACGCCCGCTAGT
Organism: Vespula vulgaris; assembly: GCF_905475345.1. Lineage (NCBI taxonomy): Eukaryota > Metazoa > Arthropoda > Insecta > Hymenoptera > Vespidae > Vespula > Vespula vulgaris. The sequence goes on along the minus strand of NC_066602.1, from coordinate 4,916,535 downwards.
AAATGCTATAAACATTCTCTTTTTCTTTCAGGGTAATAATATTATATATATATATATATATATATATATATATATATATATATTAAAATTTTTATAATTTAATTAGTTAAATAATCAAAATCAAAAAATAAAAGAAAGCAACAGGAATAGAAAAATACGAGACCTCATCGAAAACTCCGTTTGTTAGGACAGATGTCCTTCCTCGTAAACAATGAACTTTCATCTCTCTCTCTCTCTCTTCCTCGCTCTATTTTGCTATTTTTTTCTCAATTTTTCTGTATGCACGTGTACGCGTATGTACGTAATACGTATATGCCTTTTAACAAATGTAATATCGTTTGGTATCGATATATTTTATATATTGAAAGATCGTCGACGATCGAACGTGATGCGTGTACCTGATCGTGACACCCTTATTTCAATATTGTAAATTTAATTTGTCAACGAGGTATAAATTCTATATTCATTTAAATACACATACATTGATATGTGTATGAATAATGCATATTAATCATAATACGCATTAAATGACACGTTTATATAAAATCCCACATTAAAATTTACATTGTACTAGCTACATATACCACATAAGAACAAGAAAGCAAAATTGAATATACCAAGATACTTTGTTCTTCTTCTTCTTCTTCTTCATATTATTGTTGTTATTATTATTGTTATTATTATTCTTATTGTCTTTATAAATCAATCATAATTGAAGATATTGGGAAATAAACATGAAATTTCTTTCTTAATCTTCTAAACTGTTTTTTTTCTTCTTCTTTTCTTTTATATGAATAATAAGAAGTATAAGGTATCATAATAGGATACCTATGTAATCGCCTTTCATTTGAATAGGTCTTTGATATAATTGTACTTTGGACGGCTAATGCTTCCTTATCGAATGCCTTTTTGTCAAGAGCTAACAAAGTTTCTTTTCAATTTAATCTCGATATCGTTCTTTGTTTCATTCAAATTCTCGATTCGTTTACCCTTTCTTTCTCTCTCTCTCTCTCTCTCCCTCTCTCTCTCTCTCTCTCTCTCTCTGTATATATATATACATATTATATATAATATATAATACATATATATATCTGTATATATCTGAATCTGTATCAGGAATGAGTAACTCAGGGTTTATAAAAAAACATTATCATATACGTATTCATGTACGTATCAATGCAATTACAACTTACATTTTGCATCGAAAAATGACAATAGTCGACTCTAATTAGTGAATTTCTTAATCACTGATATTACATCTTACGTTGATACATTAGTGAAGAGCTTTGTTATCTACGGCCAGTTGAAAGGCATTTTAACTATTAACCGAAGTACTGAAATCTTTTATCAAAAGTCTTAACGTTAACGACAAACGAATAAAACATTGTATTAGAGTTTAATTCGATATCTTCCATTGTATCTTCCAATATAATAATGTAAAGTTTATTAACCAGAAGTAGAATCATATATCTAATTAAAAATAAACAACTAATAGATTTCGTTCCATTACAAAAATATATATACATACACTTATGCGTACACATTAAAAGTATTGCTAATAGAAAATCAATGGAATTATAGAAAACATTTCATTGTAAATTGATGCCGAAAATAACAAATACCCTTAAATAATGTAAAATTTTTTCTTTTTCTATCAAGTTTTAATTTCTTTTCTAATCAATTTAAACATTTTTAGTTCATAATGAATTGTATCAATAACAATATCAGACATGTAATTTTGGCTCCTTGCAGCACAAAGGTTGCTCGTTACTGTCTATACAATATAATAAAATCTCAAGTAATATCCAAGAGAAAGACTACTATATACTTTGTGTATGTGTGTCTGGGTGCGTATATTATGTATCTAGTTGTGTACATATGTACATATATACATATCTATCTATTTACAAACGTATGTTTAAACGGGATCTTTCAAGTTTCCAACTCTGTGGTTGCAGAAAGACTGATATCATACGATATTCGACCAAAAGTAAATAAGATAAGGTGTATTTAGATACATCAGCTGATAAAGAAACATATAAACATTGTAATAAGATTTGCTTTGTATACGCCCGCTAGTAAATGCTATAAACATTCTCTTTTTCTTTCAGGGTAATAATATTATATATATATATATATATATATATATATATATATATATTAAAATTTTTATAATTTAATTAGTTAAATAATCAAAATCAAAAAATAAAAGAAAGCAACAGGAATAGAAAAATACGAGACCTCATCGAAAACTCCGTTTGTTAGGACAGATGTCCTTCCTCGTAAACAATGAACTTTCATCTCTCTCTCTCTCTCTTCCTCGCTCTATTTTGCTATTTTTTTCTCAATTTTTCTGTATGCACGTGTACGCGTATGTACGTAATACGTATATGCCTTTTAACAAATGTAATATCGTTTGGTATCGATATATTTTATATATTGAAAGATCGTCGACGATCGAACGTGATGCGTGTACCTGATCGTGACACCCTTATTTCAATATTGTAAATTTAATTTGTCAACGAGGTATAAATTCTATATTCATTTAAATACACATACATTGATATGTGTATGAATAATGCATATTAATCATAATACGCATTAAATGACACGTTTATATAAAATCCCACATTAAAATTTACATTGTACTAGCTACATATACCACATAAGAACAAGAAAGCAAAATTGAATATACCAAGATACTTTGTTCTTCTTCTTCTTCTTCTTCATATTATTGTTGTTATTATTATTGTTATTATTATTCTTATTGTCTTTATAAATCAATCATAATTGAAGATATTGGGAAATAAACATGAAATTTCTTTCTTAATCTTCTAAACTGTTTTTTTTCTTCTTCTTTTCTTTTATATGAATAATAAGAAGTATAAGGTATCATAATAGGATACCTATGTAATCGCCTTTCATTTGAATAGGTCTTTGATATAATTGTACTTTGGACGGCTAATGCTTCCTTATCGAATGCCTTTTTGTCAAGAGCTAACAAAGTTTCTTTTCAATTTAATCTCGATATCGTTCTTTGTTTCATTCAAATTCTCGATTCGTTTACTCTTTCTTTCTCTCTCTCTCTGTATATATATATACATATTATATATAATATATAATACATATATATATATCTGTATATATCTGAATCTGTATCAGAAATGAGTAACTCAGGGTTTATAAAAAAACATTATCATATACGTATTCATGTACGTATCAATGCAATTACAACTTACATTTTGCATCGAAAAACGACAATAGTCGACTCTAATTAGTGAATTTCTTAATCACTGGTATTACATCTTACGTTGATACATTTGTGAAGAGCTTTGTTATCTACGGCCAGTTGAAACGCATTTTAACTATTAACCGAAGTATCGAAATCATTTATCAAAACTCGTAACTTTAACGACAAACGAATAAAAGATTGTATTAGAGTTTATTTCAATATCTTCCAATGTATCTTCCAATATAATAATGTAAAGTTTATTAACGAGAAGTAGAATCATATATCTAATTAAAAATAAACAACTAATAGATTTCGTTCCATTACAAAAATATATATACATACATTTATGCGTACACATTAAAAGTATTGCTAATAAAAAATCAATGGAATTATAGAAAACATTTCATTGTAAATTGATGCCGAAAATAACAAATACCCTTCAATAATGTGTAATTTTTTCTTTTTCTATCAAGTTTTAATTTCTTTTCTAATCAATTTAAACATTTTTAGTTCATAATGAATTGTATCAATAACAATATCAGACATGTAATTTTGGCTCCTTGCAGCACAAAGGTTGCTCGTTACTGTCTATACAATATAATAAAATCTCAAGTAATACCCAAGAGAAAGACTACTATATACTTTGTGTACGTGTGTGTGGGTGTGTATATTATGTATCTAGTTATGTACATATGTACATATATACATATCTATCTATTTACAAACGTATGTTTAAACGGGATCTTTCAAGTTTCCAACTCTGTGGTTGCGGAAAGACTGATATCATACGATATTCGACCAAAAGTAAATAAGATAAGGTGTATTTAGATACATCAGCTGATAAAGAAACATATAAACATTGTAATAAGATTTGCTTTGTATACGCCCGCTAGTAAATGCTATAAACATTCTCTTTTTCTTTCAGGGTAATAATATTATATATATATATATATATATATATATATATATATATTAAAATATTTATAATTTAATTAGTTAAATAATCAAAATCAAAAAATAAAAGAAATCAACAGGAATAGAAAAATACGAGACCTCATCGAAAACTCTGTTTGTTAGGACAGATGTCCTTCCTCGTAAAGAATGAACATTCATCTCTCTCTCTCTCTCTTCCTCGCTCTATTTTGCTATTTTTTTCTTAATTTTTCTGTATGCACGTGTACGCGTATGTACGCAATACGTATATGCCTTTTAACAAATGTGATATCGTTTGGTATCGATATATTTTATATATAGAAAAATCGTCGACGATCGAATGTGATACGTGTACCTGATCGTGACACCCTTATTTCAATATTGTAAATTTAATTTGTCAACGAGGTATAAATTCGATATTCATTTAAATATATATACATTCATATGTGTATGAATAATGCATATTAATCATAATACGCATTAAATGACGTTTAATTGAAATCCCACATTAAAATTTACATTGTACTAGCTACATATACCACATAAGAACAAGAAAGCAAAATTGAATATACCAAGATACTTTGTTCTTCTTCTTCTTTTTCATATTATTGTTGTTATTATTATTGTTATTATTATTCTTATTGTCTTTATAAATCAATCATAATTGAAGATATTGGGAAATAAACATGAAATTTCTTTCTTAATCTTCTTAACTGTTTTTTTTCTTCTTCTTTTCTTTTATATGAATAATAAGAAGTATAAGGTATCATAATAGGATACCTATGTAATCGTCTTTCCTTTGAATAGGTCTTCGATATAATTGTACTTTGGATGGCTGATGTTTCCCTTATAGAGTGCCTTTTTGTCAAGAAGCTAACAAAGTTTCCTTTCAATTTAATCTCGATATCGTTCTATGTTTTATTCAAAATTCTCGATTCGTTTACCCTTCCTCTCTCTCTCTCTCTCTCTCTCTCTCTCTGTATTTATATATACATAATATATAATATATAATATATATATATATATCTGTATATATCTGAATCTGTATCAGAAATGAGTAACTCAGGGTTTATAAAAAAACATTATCATATACGTATTCATGTACGTATCAATGCAATTACAACTTACATTTTGCATCGAAAAATGACAATAGTCGACTCTAATTAGTGAATTTCTTAATCACTGATATTACATCTTACGTTGATACATTTGTGAAGAGCTTTGTTATCTATGGCCAGTTGAAACGCATTTTAACTATTAACCGAAGTACTGAAATCTTTTATCAAAAGTCTTAACGTTAACGACAAACGAATAAAAGATTGTATTAGTGTTTAATTCAATATCTTCCATTGTATCTTCCAATATAATAATGTAAAGTTTATTAACGAGAAGTAGAATCATATATCTAATTAAAAATAAACAACTAATAGATTTCGTTCCATTACAAAAATATATATACATACACTTATGCGTACACATTAAAAGTATTGCTAATAGAAAATCAATGGAATTATAGAAAACATTTCATTGTAAATTGATGCCGAAAATAACAAATACCCTTCAATAATGTAAAATTTTTTCTTTTTCTATCAAGTTTTAATTTCTTTTCTAATCAATTTAAACATTTTTAGTTCATAATGAATTGTATCAATAACAATATCAGACATGTAATTTAGGCTCCTTGCAGCACAAAGGTTGCTCGTTACTGTCTATACAATATAATAAAATCTCAAGTAATACCCAAGAGAAAGACTACTATATACTTTGTGTATGTGTGTGTGGGTGTGTATATTATGTATCTAGTTATGTACATATGTACATATATACATATGTATCTATTTACAAACGTATGTTTATATGGGATCTTCCAACATTCCACCTCCGTGGTTGCGGAAAGACTGATATCATACGATATTCGACCAAAAGTAAATAAGATAAGGTGTATTTAGATACTTCAGCTTATATAGAAACATATAAACATTGTAATAAGATTTGCTTTGTATACGTCCGCTAGTAAATGCTATAAACATTCTCTTTTTCTTTCAGGGTAATAATATATATATATATATATATATATATATATATATATATATATATTTAAATTTTTATAATTTAATTAGTTAATTAATCAAAATCAAAAAAAGAAAAGAAAGCAACAGGAATAGAAAAATACGAGACCTCATCGTAAACTTCGTTCGTTAGGACAGACGTCCTTCCTCGAAAACAATGAACTTTCATCTATCTCTCTCTCTCTGTCTCTTCCTTGCTCTATTTTGCTATTTTTTTCTTAATTTTTCTGTATGCACGTGTACGCGTACGTACGTAATACGTATATGCATTTTAACGAATGTAATATCGTTTGGTATCGATATATTTTATATATAGAAAGATCGTCGACGATCGAACGTGATGCGTGTACCTGATCGTGACACCCTTATTTCAGTATTGTAAATTTAATTTGTCAACGAGGTATAAATTCGATATTCATTTAAATATACATACATTCATGTGTGTATGAATAATGCATATTAATCATAATACGCATTAAATGACACGTTTAATTGAAATCCCACATTAAAATTTACATTGTACTAGATACATATACCATATAAGAACAAGTAAGCAAAATTGAAGTTACCAAGATACTTTGTTCTTCTTCTTCTTTTTCATATTATTGTTGTTATTATTATTGTTATTATTATCCTTATTGTATTTAGAAATCAATCATAATTGAAGATATTAGGAAATAAAGAGGAGATTTCTTTCTTATTCTTCTTAACTGTGTTTTTTTCTTTTTCTTTTCTTTTATATGAATAATAAGAAATATAAGGTATCATAATCGGATACATATGTAATCTTCTTTAATTTGAATGGGTTTTTGATATAATTGTACTTTGGACGGCTAATGCTTCCTTATCGAGTGCCTTTTTGTTAAGAGGTAACAAAGTTTCTTTTCAATTTAATCCCGATATCGTTCTTTGTTTTATTCAAATTCTCGATTCCTTTACCCTTTTTCTTTCTCTCTCTCTCTCTCTGTATATATATTTATATATATATAATATATAATATGTAATATATATATATATATATATATATATCTGTATATATCTGAATCTGTATCAGAAATGAGTAACTCAGGGTTTATAAAAAAACATTATCATATACGTATTCATGTACGTATCAATGCAATTACAGCTTACATTTTGCATCGAAAAATGACAATAGTCGACTCTAATTAGTGAATTTCTTAATCACTGGTATTACATCTTACGTTGATACATTTGTGAAGAGCTTTGTTATCTACGGCCAGTTGAAAGGCATTTTAACTATTAACCGAAGTATTGAAATCTTTTATCAAATTCTTAACGTTAACGACAAACGAATAGAAGATTGTATTATAGTTTAATTCAGTATCTTCCATTGTATCTTCCAATATAATAATGTAAAGTTTATTAACGAGAAGTAGAATCATATATCTAATTAAAAATAAACAACTAATAGATTTCGTTCCATTACAAAAATATATATACATACATTTATGCGTACACATTAAAAGTATTGCTAATAAAAAATCAATGGAATTATAGAAAACATTTCTTTGTAAATTGATGCCGAAAATAACAAATACCCTTCAATAATGTGTAATTTTTTCTTTTTCTATCAAGCATTAATTCCTTTTTTAATCAATATAAGCATTTTTAGTTCATAATGAATTCTATCAATAACAATATCAGATATTTAATTTTGGCTCATTGCAGAACAAAGGTTGCTCGTTACTGTCTATACAATATAATAAAATCTCAAGCAATACCCAAGAGAAAGACTACTATATACTTTGTGTATGAGTGTGTGGGTGTGTATATTGTGTCTAGTTATGTACATATGTACATATGTACATATATACATATCTATCTGTTTACAAACGTATGTTTATATAGGATCTTTGAAGTTTCCAACTCGGTGGTTGCGGAAAGACTGATCTCATACGATATTCGACAAAAAGTAAATAACATAAGGTGTATTTAGATACTTCAGCTTATATAGAAACATATAAACATTGTAATAAGATTTGCTTTGTATAAGTCCGCTAGTAAATGCTATAAACATTCTCTTTTTCTTTCAGGGTAATAATATTATATATATATTTAAATTTTTTTAATTTAATTAGTTAATTAATTATTTTAATAATGATTGATTTTATAACGAATATTTTTAAGGTAATCTTGGCATTGTTTGTACATGTATATTATGTACTAATATGTATACATATATTTATGTTAATGAATAGGTAATATAGAATATTTATATTTAAATAAATATGTATCTTTTTTTAGTTTTAAGTATTATAAAATCATTAGAAAATATTGTCATTAATTATGTTAAAATATCCCTTATCTATACCGTATTGGCTAATAAGTAATATCGGTAAAGTATCTTCCTTTCTTTATATTTAAATAAATAATATCGTGTATTTTCATCGATTGGAAAATTTGTAACTATGTCTACAACTTAATGATAAAACATTTAGATATATCTTGAAGAACAATACTTCACAAAAATAGCGAAAACAGATAATTCAATTGTGATTGATCGTACAAGAAGAATTATTATCAATTGTATCAAAATTTGACTAAATGAAGTTTCGAACATTTCTACTCGTTGTTAATTTTGAAAATCTTTATGGAAAATTCGCATGATTCATACGATTCAACTTTATAATAACGATAGTTATCATCCATAAAATTTAGCTAAGTTTAATACTGCACAAGCCGATTTATATTGATCGTATAACACAGAGGAAAATTATACCGTTGCAATTACCACAAATTGAAATTCCAAGGAAATGCATTCCTATAGCGGGTTACTGAAACTATAGCACCAAGAAGAACGGGTCCGGGGTCATTGGTGAGCTCTCGTTGCGCCCTCTACGCGCATATTTTTCGTCCAGATCGGACCAATCGTTCGACAGACGTTACGGATGTCGAGTGAGGTTATGGCACTCTTACGGACGTTACGGCGTGTTACGGTCGTTACTGCACCCTTATGGACCTTATGGCTTGTTACGGTTGTTACGGCACCCTTATGGACCTTACGGCTTGTTACGGTCGTTACGGCGATGTTACGGACGTTACGGACGTTGCGGCGTGTTACGGTCGTTACGGTACCCTTATGGACCTTACGGCTTGTTACGGTCGTTACGGCGATGTTACGGACGTTACGGACGTTCGACGGACGTTCGACAGACGTTACGGATGTTCGAATAAGGTTACGGCACTCTTACGGACGTTACAGCGGGTTACGGTCATTACTGCATCCTTACAGACGTTACGGCGTGTTACGGTCGTTACGGCACCCTTATGGACGTTACGGATGGTCGAGTGAGGTTACGACACTCTTACGGACGTTACAGCGGGTTACTGAAACTATAGCACCTAGAAGAACGCGACTGGGGTCATTAGTGAGCTCTCGTTGCGCCCTCTACACGCATATTTTTTTCGTCCAGATCGGACCAATAAAAATAACGAGTGCAGTCTACACACGATTTATATAATTTGGAAATCCTTTAGTACACATAATTTCCATCGATTTCTCCAATTCTCATTCGTATATCGATTATTCTCCCTGCTTTCACCCTCTCCACCTCTCCCTCAATAAACACATGTACACACACGTACATATATGGATATTATATATATATGTTTGTATGTATGTACACTCAATATATCTATATAGTATGAAGTATATGTATTTGAGAAATAACGATACTATTATATAGTATATACATTTATATTATATATAATTATGATATATAATTATAATTATATAATATATATAATTATAACTATATAAGAATATACAGAATGTATTATTACTAGTACTATTACTAGTATTATTATATATATAATAATCCTTTACAAAGATATACGTATAAACAAATCTTACGAATTCTCAAATTCCATTAAATTAAAAAAAAAAAAAGAAAGAAAGAAAGAAAAAGAGAAAACAGGAATGAAAGAAAACAAAACAATAAAAGATAAAAATACATTTAATTCTCATTCAATTGAAAATATTCATCGATATCGATATTCGATACTTATCAATAGTTAATAATGCCTTTAATCTCGTGTTCTAATTGTAGAAATAATTAATTATGATCATCACTGAGGATAATTAACTAATCCGTTATACTAAGTTATCGATAGACAAACTCGCATGTTCATTACGATCGCTGAAAGGAAATTCGAAGTGGCTTTAACCTTAAAGACAATAGCTTTTGTAAGCTTATCTCGACCGTCCTTCGTGTATATTCGAAATAATTTCGGAATATACATATTGCAAAGAGGTATAACGATCCCGTTGAGAATTGGCACGATATAGCTCGCTCTCTGTCTTTCTCGTTCTCTATATCGTTCAACTAATAGGAATTATAAGCGAAATGATTTAAAGCTCGTCGCGATAAAGATAAAACTCCCGATAAAGATTAAACATTCGACAAACTAAAACTTTAATGATTCTCTTTAAAAAAATAAAATTATAAAAATTTCCTTTTTTCTTGTTTTCTTTTACTGTGATTATTTTTTGAAAGATAATTCTTTATTTACACGTACATATTTATCCTTTTGCATTTTATTCTTTATATTATTTTTTATTTATCTTTTCGTATTTTTTTTAATACTGTTCATCTAAAACTTGTATCTTAATATTTTTTTTACTTGAGAAAGCATGTCACGCAATTTATTCTAATAAAAACATAGAAATTCGAAAGTGTTCATAAATTTGGCTTGATTTATTGTTAAATTTTTACAACGACGATGAATCAACAAATTAATTAATCATTAATTCTTAATAATACAATAAAGAAAAAAAAGAAATGATAAAATAAATCGCACATTAATTTCAATGCAACGTTTTGTAGATTAAAAATTTATGAGAGTTATTTCTTTTTTTTTCTCTCGATGGAAAATTTATTAAAAAATTCTCTATTGTTACATGGAACCAACATATCTTTATTACATACATGTATTGTGTATATATGTGTCTATGTCTGAGAATGGCGTTAAATTAAAAGAGAGGGTTGTAAATGGTTTCGGTCGGTGCTCCATCCTGTTATACTTCCTCTATGATGTCAAACCAGAGACAGAAGAGCTCTCACTCTGTGAACCTCGTTTTCCGGGTCAAACGAGGTTAAAGTTATAATAACAATATACGTAGTTCTTGTTCCAATAGTTTTCTCCTCGATCTAACAAATTCGAGTTGAAAAAATTTGTCATAGTCCACGATGATTTCAAACGTTTTAATGATGGTACAATATAGTCTAAGAAATTAAAGATCAATGTGAAATAGAATTATAATTGTTCATAGCGAGTGGGAATAATAAAGTTTATTCTCTCTTTTATAAAACATTTTTTCTGTGTTATCTCAATAAATAAAATATGTGTATAACAATTCACGTTATACGATTTTAAGTATTGTTTAAAAGAAAAGTAGTAATATTAATAATGATACGAATTTACTTTGTTTCTTATTGTATGTATATATATTATTGTGTGTATATATATATATATATATATATATATATATATATATATATATATATATATATAGAAAACGATCTTCGATTCGTGGCAATATATATATATTTCATTAAATAAAATCTTTACAAAAGTAATTACAATAGTAACGATACAAATTAAATTCGTTTCTCATTGTGTGTGTGTATTTATGTGTGTATGTATATATGTATATGAGAATGATTTTCAATTCGTGTCAATGTATATCTATTTTTTAATAAAATTGAAGTTTAGTAAATAAAATTGTTAAAAAAGTAGAAACAATAGTAACGATGCAAATTAATATCATTTATCCCAATATATACATGTGTGCGTATGTGTGTGTGTGTATACCTATATACTATATAAGTCTTTGTATATATGTAAATAAATCGTAGAGTGCTTGTTCATTCTGGATCTTCTCTTTTATCAACGTAACGCAAAAGTCGCAGTGAAAAGCCAATTTGAATATATATATATATATATATATATATATATATATATATATATATATATATAGATGATATATGTATATATATATATACTCACGTACATATATATGCGTTTATATATGTATAGATCAGAAATGGAGAATCGTGCCCGACGATTTCGTAGAATCATTTCTCGACGTCGACAACCATAAATCTTCGATTAAATGCATCGTTACTCGTTGTTCCGTCATCTTTGGCGATGATTCAAAAGAGAACTCAGTAGTCGTCGCTTAAAATCAGCAATTAATTATTAATAACATGAGAGTTATTCGTTCATGATTGTTTTATTCTTTTGAGAAAAAGAAAAAGATAAATAAAATATTTTTAAAAAAAGAAAAGAAAAAACAAGAAAGAAAAAGAGAAAATATTAGATTCATTTTGCTTGAAAATACATATTTCCTATCTTCTTTTCTCTCTCTTTTTCTCTCTTTCTCTCTCTCTCTCTCTCTTTCTCTCTCTTTTTCTCTTTCTTTATTTGCAATGGGAAGTTCAGTTTACACGACAAGGGGAAGCAAAACGCATCGCTGTTTTTTATGAACCGGATATACCATGCTACGAACATACTCGAGTATCTAGAGAACAGCATGTTGTCGCTATACTGTTGACAGCTCTCGATAAAACTTTTCACGTGATTGCCGGTGAATACATCAATAGAATGTAATGAGTAAAAAGAGAAACACAGAAAACATCAAATTCCAAACGCAAACATTAAATGCATATGCAAATATATATATATATATATATATATATATATATATATATATGTATATGTATGAGAGGAGATCCTGGCTATCGGCCTTTTAATTAAATGCCCTGTCATGAGTACCGTTCGATTCCATATTCGTTGAAAACGAACACCCATGTAGGATCCAATGAATGCCGAATTTAACGTTCGAAAATATTCCTCTCGATTGTCATCAAATTTTTATTCTAACGTCGTTTGTGATATAATTTTTGATAAATTTTGTGATCATCGATAATCCAACTAATCGATCGTTATCTAACTCGATAGTGTTCAACTGTACGTTCAAATATTTTTCATAATCTTGTTAAAGGATCAAGATATTGGCAACATATGTGCATTTATAATCACTAAACAACTATATTTTCGTATCTTCGTGATTTATGGATCAATGTCGTTATAAATATTTGTTAACAAGTTTAATGAACAGATTTTAAAGTCGAATTAATTATTTGGTTTAATTCATCATTTTTTATCTTCTTTCTTCGATACTGTTGTATTCTTTTTTTGATTAAATAATAAATGTATTATAGACATATATATATATACATATATGTATATACAATACTATATTATACTATATCACAAGCTAGATATACATTACAATGTAAGATTTGGAAGTGTTTGATGAAGGAAAGTCCGGTTCTCTGGTTCTTCCACCATCCGATTGTAGTTGAACTTATGTTCTAAATCTTCGAACTCGTCGGCTGGTGACAATATTAATATTAAACATTACTAATTTTTAACTTTAAATTGTATAGACAAATAAGAGTTACACGAAAACGCAGTAATAAAGTTAATGGTAGAGGTCAGTAGAAAGGCAACAATTTCAGATACGTAAAATTGTAATTTACAAAAATCGGTGAAACGTAGTTGTCATTCCATTTTACGTATCACTTTCATATTTAGATCGAGGTAAAAATGTTTCTTCGTTTTCTATCGGCCCCATAACTTTAGCAATGTCAAACAATCCATTTGTCGATCGTACCGCGCGTTCGAAAGTTGAATTTTCATAGAGTTTTCATAGAGTTTTCATATCTTTAGAAAGGTCATGATTTGTATGTGTTTATATGTTTAAAAGTTATTATGCCTTATAGATAAGGTAGAATAAAGTAGACATATTTTGAAATTTTATTACAAGGTGGATAATAATGCCGCTCCAGCTATTAAAAATATTTGTAATATTTATCGACCGATGCGTTAACAATGGACGTCGTACATAGCTACATCAAACGTTTTCTATATGGAAGGTATGATGTAAGTGGTGCGACTGATGTCGACAAGGAACTAACCATCGATCACAAAACAGTTTTATATCGTTTGAAGAAGGTTGGATATAAAAACGATCCAATGTTTGTGTTTCGCGTGATTAAATCGTGAAGCATTTAATGGATCGTATCTCTGTCAGCGAATCATTACCAACACCTGACGAAACCAAAGCATCCTTGAAACCGCCAATTATGTTCAATAATGTACGGAAAGTATCATGATCGATGGAACCAGAATCGATCGTTGCCACCCGTTCCAACTATTGATCATAATCTCTACTCTATACAATCGGACAATGATTCGCTTTTGCATTGAAATACGAAGAAACCTTTTCCCCTAACTTAACATCTCGATTAGTAATGTCATTGATTAATATCAATCTTTTACGGAAATTGACTCGAATTATTGCGATAATGTAGCCAGTAAAGTATATCGTTTAACGAGTGAATGACATTACTGATATGATTATTATATTATCTAAAAATTGAGTTATACGCAATTAACTATTAGCAATTAAAGAATACAATAATAAATATATTTCAATATTCGATATAATAAATTTTACACAAAATTTTAGTCGAACTTTTAATAAATTTGCCTGGAATGTATATTTATGTGTCTTAATACTGAATGGAGAATTAACCTGAGGTATCAGGTTAATTCGTACTTTTAATCAAGATTTTTAAGTTAACGAAATTAATTTGAAATCCTGTGACACACTAAAAATATTCAAATGTTATGAATTGAAGGAATGGGAAATGTCAACTATAATTTCAGTTTACACTTGTAACACCATCACATAGATTTACGGACATCACACGCAGATATCACTGAGAATGAATACAAACCAGGTCGGTAGAATTTCCTGATACGTATTCGTTCGTTTGTTTTTTTCAAACGATATGTCATCTCCGCGTGGCGTAGCCTTATCTTCCTTTCTTCAGAAATCAAACGCAAAAGATTTTTTCTTTTGTTACGCGGAAAATCATTTCGAGTTAGCTTAACCATTGATAAAGCGCGAATTACCTCGTATCCTACGTGTCCTACGAATCGTCTGATACATCACAAACTCGACGTATGACGTTTTAAGTTGGTCGGAGGATTTACTGAACGACTAAACTCTAATATCTACAAATTCGTATAGTCTCGAAATGATCGAAGGGATTAAACAAGATTTTAAAATATCGTCCTTTCCGCAAGAAGCTTTCTATTCCTTTTCTCTCCATATTTGCAAAATTGTTTTTATACAAAAGCACTGCTTTCTTTACGCATAAGTTCAAAGACGCAAACAATCAGATAACGACACCTACAAGCATTTATGGAATTAATCGTCGCTTGTATCAGTACTTTACGGTTTCACGTTAAATATTGATATCAAAAGAATTCATGATATTGTATCGTTTACGATTCAAACGAAATATGTGATATTTCTAGAGCAGGAGGTAGGTAATTAAAAAATCAAAAGACGTTCATTCATTTCACAAAGAAGAAAATAAACCTGATCGTGCGTATCACACGATATCACACGACAAAAGCAAAGTTCTATTTCTATTTTAATTAAAGTTTCTAATTATTAGATGAATATTTTTCAACATTTTTAATCGGTAATTTAAATAAATTAATGGTCATCATTAATAATGAATTATCAATACGTGGTATAAGTGGTAGGTATTAAACCGATTGATACAAAAACTATAAGAATTTTAATTGAAACAATTGTGGGCGTAATAATTTATTATTATTCTAAAAAGGTAGATGAGAATTTACAATAAATCCTGACGCAACACTGACACGACATTTTACTATTTATTATATATTAACCATTTATACCACGTACTGATATTTAACTACAAATACTAATGAAAACATTTATTGAATACTATTAATTTTGATTGTCTCTATACTCTGCTGTATCTCTTTCGCTCTTCCTTTTTCTTCTATGAACTGGAAGAACGAAAACGTAATGAAATAAGTGAAGTTAACGATCCATCTCACTTATTCTCATACTATTTCCGTATACTTTCTCGTATTCGTTTTCTTCTTTCATTTTATTTTTGTTTCACTTCGACCCTTACTCACATGCTGAAGGAGTTTGGTTTAAAACATTTTTTAAATTACGTGTAAGTACTCACATATAAGTGGATACGTCAGAAACAAAATTAGCACCTTTAGTTTCGACATTATAAAGTTTGGCTACATTGGATGGTCATACATATGTACATGTAGTTGTATATGTTTGTATGTATTAATATTAATGAATAACTATAACGGACCTGTACCCATAACGTCTATAATACAGATGTAAATATTTAGCAAAAAGTTTAAATTAACCCTTTGCATTCGGCGCTCACTCGGACGTTCGGAGTTTCGAATGATTTACTCATATTTAATTTAGACGAATTTGCAAACGTTGTAGAACATATACTTGTGCAAAAAAATCAGTATTTTGTTCCTTATAATATTCTCGATAATACGATAAGTTTTGAAGGAATTTGTTTATATCATTTACATTGATATCGTTATTTATAAAAATTCCTCGTTTTCTGATCGTTCTGGGGGAACATCCGAGTGCGAAGGGTTAAAGAAAAATTAAAAAATAAATTAAAATAAAAAGAAAAGAAAGAAAAGTTAGAATTGAAAAAGAAGAAAAAGAAATTACTACCAAAAAGAAAAAAACGAAAAAGATTACAAAATAAATTAGAATCAAAAGAAAGATTAAAATCTAAAAGAGGAAAAGAAAATTAAAAAAAAATTAAAATCAGAACAAAGGAAAACAGAAAAGGAATTAAAAGAAAGAGATTAAAGGGAGAAAAAAGACAAAGAAGGAAAAAACAAATAAACATGCATTGGGAAATTGTAACGATCCATTTCATATTTATTCCGAGTGAGTGATATCTGTCTGTAACGGGCGTAAATCTACGCGATGTCGGTGTTATAACTGCAAACTGAAATGTTAGTCGATATTTGCTATTCCTTCAATTATCTACGACATTTGAATATTTTCAATCTGCCACAGAATTTGATCTTAATTTCATTGACTCAAAAATCTTGATTAAAAGCTCGAATTAACCTGATACCTCAGGTTAATTCTCTAATCAGTTTTGCTACACAGAATATCGATAAATCGTTTATTGAAATATATTTATTATTATTATAACATTTAATTAGATATAATTAATTACGTGTATGATAATCTATATGTAATATAATGATCCTATCAGTAATGTCATTCATTCACATTGTTAAGCAAGATAAATACCTTTGACTATATTACTGAAATAATTCGAATTAATTTCCATAAAGGAATGATATCAACCAATGACATTACTAATCAAGATATTAAGTTAGAGGAAAACGTTTCTTCGTATTTCAATGCAAAAGCAAATCATTTTCCGATTGTTTAGAGAAGAGATTATGATCAATAGTTTGAACGGCGCGACAACGGTTGATTCTCCTTCCATGGATCATGATCCTTTTCATAGATTATCGCACATAATGGCCCGTTTCAAGAGTGCATCGGTTTCGTTAGGTCCTAATAACGATTCGCAGACAGAAATCCATTAAACGCTTCACTATTTGATCATATGGAACATGAACATTGGATATCTTTATATATCCAGCATTCTTCAAATGATGTAGAACTGTTTTGTGACCGATGGTTGGTTCCTAGTCTATGTCTTGCACCACTACATCATATCTTCCGTATTGGAAACGTTTGATGTAACCATGTGCGATGTCCATTTATAACGCATCGATTCTAAATTTTTTCAAAAGTTGGATTGGCATTATTCTTTTCCTCGTAATAAAATTTCAAAATACATCTTCTTTGTTCTATCTCACTTATAAGGCGTGATAACTTTTAAACAAATACACGAATTCGAAAAAACCTCTCGAAAAATATTCCACAAAAACTCAACTTTCAAACGCGCGGCGCTTGATAACCGCTTGATAAAGCGCTTGATAAAAATTGATTGTTGGACATTACTAAAGTTATGAACCCGGAATAATGTCATCAGCCAATATAGGAATACGAAGAAACATTTTTCCCGAATTAACTCGACCTAAATAAGGTAGGGACATATAAAATGGAATGACAATTAGGTTTCACCCATTTTTTTAAATTACAATTATGCGTATCTGACATCGTTGCTTTTCCACCGACTACTCTACTCTTACGGTTATTACTGTGTCTACGCGGGACTATTCCTCGTGCATACAATTCAAGGTTATCATCTATTTCATTTTGTCATTATATATGCTCACTAGCGGAGTTATTATGCGTAGAAGAAAAGAAGCTATATGCGAAACGCGTGATGTGCCAGAGGAATAAAAAAAAAGGAGAATCTGAAATAATTAATATCTAGAAAGTAGAGTTGCTTTTATAGCTTTTATATATCTTTCTCTAATAGTTGGAACATTTCTAATAATTGTTCCCCTGGTTCTTTATTCAATATTATATCAATATTATCATTCGTACCTTTCTGAGAAGCATCGATATCACTACAGGAGTTGATGCATCTTTGGCAAGTCTTGCCGTTTCTTTTTGTAAATCCTGAAATAATTCAATTGCGAATATACATTACACCATTGCCATACAAGTGGTTGATTGTGTTCGTCACTTTTGAAAAAGCAAGTTTGTCAAACCTCCGGCAACACCAAACAAGTAACATAGGTATATTAGATTTCCAAAATTTAATGCATAGTTTAAAATACAAATAAATTCGAAAGAAACATATCGATAATTTTTGCAAGCTTAAGTGCTCCAATTGTTACAGAAAAACTTGGTCCTACAAAAGACGATCAACTTTCTTGACATTCATCTGTCGCAGCCTCACAATTTCTTTACACTTCCGGTACGCCACGCGCTTCGCGTATAAACTCTTTTTCTTTTCGATCAAGAACTGTCTGTAATAAAATATAATAACAGAAATTAGGAAGCTTTGTAATTCTCTCACAGAAGTAACTTTTACTTCTATAATAAAAAGAAATTGATAAAGGTTATAGAATATAAAGCATACGATGTGAAATAAAAACTAACTTTCTTTAATACATAGGAAAGTGTTTGGTGAAAGAAAATCTGGCCCATTGGTCCTTCATTGACCAAAATGACCAGTCTTTCTCTTGTGAGAGGCATCTACACAAGCGATTGATGCACCTTTGGCTGTGGCAAGTCTTGTCGTATCTCTTCGTAAATCCTGAAATAATTCAATTGCAAATATATATTACGCCATTGCCGTACAAGCGGTTGATCTTAAACATTTTCAATAGACTTACGGACGGTGTTTCCAGAAGGATTATAGATTGACATGTAAATCCTGCATAGGGTAGACTAGTCGTTTTTGAAGAACCAAGTTTGTCAAACCGTCGGCAACATCTAATATGTAACGTAGGTATATTTGATTTACAAAAGTTAATGAATAGTTTAAAATGGAAATAAATTCGAAGGAAAAATACCGATAATTTTTGGAGGCTTAGATACTCTAATTGTTACAGAAAGACTTGATCCTACAAAAGACGCTCTACTTTCTAGATATTCATCTGTCACAGCATCATCATTTTTTTATTCTTTCGGTGCGTATATACGCTTCGCCTATAGCTTCTTTTTCTTCCTTGTTTAATAACTGTCTGTAACAAAATATAATAACAGATATCAGGAAGACTTTCTTATTCTTCAGAATTATCCCAAATTCTCAGTAGCAATTTTTCCTTTTATAATAAGAAGAAATTAATAGAGGTTATAAATATGTGAAGTAATGTGTAATAATATAAAAATTAACTAACCTTCTTTAATAGATTTGTAAGTGTTGCTTGTTAAAAGAAAGTCCGGTTCTTTGGTTTTTGCACCGTGCGATTCCCCGGAGTTACACTTATCTTCCATATCTTTCAACTTGTCGGCAGATGACAATATTAACATTAAATCGCACTAGTTTCTAATCTTAAATTATATACATAAATAATAGTCGCGAGAAAAAACAATAATAAAATTAACAGTAGAAATCAGTACAAAAGCAACCATCCCAGTTATGTAAGATTATAACTGACAATAATTGTTGAAACCTAGTTCTTCTACCCTTTTGCGTCACATTCCTTATTCAAATGTTTCCTAGCATTCTACCGGCTAATGAATAATGACATCCGATATAATTTTGTTAATGTTAAACAATTAATTTGGCAATAGTGCCGCGCGATTATCGAAAGGCGAGCTTCCATCAAGTATTTCGAGCAAGGTCGAATCGAAGAACGAAGAAGATACATTTGAATATTTTATTACAAGAGAGATAATGATGCCACTCCGGCTCTTAAAGAAATTTCTGACATTTATTGACCAATCCGTTATCAATGGACGTTGCACAAAGCTGTATCAAACGTTTCCAATATAGATGGTATCATGTAAGTGATGCAAATGATGCTGTCAAGGAACCAACTGTACACAAAACAGACATAAATCATTGAAGAAAAATAAAAATCCAATGTTTGTGTGCCGCATGATTAATTAATGAAACATTTAATGGATCATATTTTTATTTGCAAATCGTTACTAAAACGGAACGGAACGGAACTGAAGCATTCTTGAAAGGATCCATGAAGCACAATTCTGGGTGAAATTGATCATGACCTATGGAAGGGGAGATTCAACCGTTGCCGTCCGTTCAAACTATTAATTATGATCTATACTCTAAACAATCGTAAATCGTAACCGCTTTTGCATTAAAATGCAAAATAGGAAAATAAAAAGAAACTTTTTTCCCTGACTTAATATCTTAATCAGTAATGTCGATAATTAATATCACTCTTTTATGAAAATTAACTCTATTTATTACAATGATGTAATTAAATGTATCACGTTTAACGAATGATTAACATTACTAATTTGATTGTTATATCATATAAAAATTATCTTACACCTAATCAACTATATCTGATTAAACAATATAATAGTAATAAGTATATTTCGATATATGATTTAATAAATTTTACTCGAATTTTTAGTCGAATTTCTAACAAATTTACTCGATTCTATATTTTTGTGCCTCGTACTGCTTAGAGAATTAACCTGAAATATTTCGTTAATTCGCATTCTCAATCAAGTTTTTTAATCAAGCTAATGAAATTAAAATCAAATCGTACAGCCGATTAAAAATATTCAAATATTGTGAATAATTAAAGAAATAACAAATATTCGGTTAAAAGTTGGGTTTACATTTGCGACATCGTTATTACAACGACTCACAGAAATTAGATACAGATATCACTCGATATAAATATGAAATATATCCGTACAATTTCCCAATACGCATTTGTTTGTAATATTTTTCTTTTTTGTCTTCTTCATTTTTTTTTCCTTGAATTCTTTTCTCCATTTTAATCCTTTTTTCTGATTTTCCTTTTTTGATTATTCTAATTCTTTTTCCACCTTTTTTCCTTTTTTTGAATTTTAATCTTTTTTTCGATTCTAATTTCTTTTTTAATTTTTTGCGTTTTCTCCTTTTTGGTATTAATTTCTTTTTTTTTTCTTTTTCAATTATAATTTTTCTTCCTTTTCTTTTTATTTTAATTTATTTTTTAATCTTTCTTTATCCCTTCGCACCCAGACGTCCCCACAGAGCTCCCCATCAGAAAAACAGAAATTCTTACAAGTAACACAAGATATCAATGAAACTGACGTAATCGAATTCCTTCAAAACTTATCGTACTACCGAGAATATTATAAGGAACAAAATATTGATTTTTTTGCAAAAGAATATTTCTTCAATGTTTGCAAATTCGTCTAAATCAAATATAAATAAATCAATTGAAGCTCTGAACGTTCGAGAGGACATCGAAAGCAAGGGGTTAATTTTAACTTTTTCTAAATATCTACATGTATACAGATGAATACAAAGGCAAATTATAGTTATACATCAATATTAATACGTACACACACACATGTATATATGTATTTTTATGATTATACACACATATACACACTTATATACTTATACATATATATACATCTATTAACCCTAAATACATCCTACATATAGAGAGGTTTTCCGTTTAAACATTCGTAATAATTAAAACATATCAACACATGTTCTGTATGTGTATCTCTACATGTGTGTGTGTGTGTGTGTATAGGGTTAATTAATCTGATTCACACATTCACGAGTATAAAGATAAATAGAAAAAGAAGATGAAAATACAAATGTAAATTCACTTATATAGATACATTCGCGTCGTTAAACGATCAAACGTAATGATTTGGACGTAATTTTAGATATAATTGAATATTTACTTTTGCTTAATCCTGGTCCCGTCTGAAAAGAATAAAGAAAATTGAATTGATGTACGTACGTATAAGAGAAAATATTATATAAATTTATCTCTGGGTTGATTAAACAAAAATAAAATGTAATGATTTTACGACAGGATAGCGAACATAATTCTATCTCTTTCTATTGATAATTGTAATTAAGCAAGTTATCGTTTAATAATAATTTTGCAGAATGGTATTCAAGATAAATTTTAGCATATAATATTATATCACGATTGATCGAATGAAATTTATTTTTGTAACTATTCTGATTAATTGCAAAATGAGTCGGTTTTCTGATTTTGTGCAACATGATATAACGGGAATATGGGATGGATTTGCGGAAAACCAATATTTACAGTCATTGCTTCCACAGCAATGAAATTATAATATTGTAATATTATAATATGATGAAAAATTTATAGCAGAATTTTAAATTTCATCGCTATTATTATTACTCGTTATTGTTAAAGGAAAGAAATGAAAATTACTTACGGCATTGCTAGGAATCCATGCTCGTTCTTGCTTATATTACATATGTGTTTAAACAATGTGAGCATTCCGGTCATCTCGTTACGTCCTGGACATTAAACGAAATATTAAGTTCTTACTTAATTTCATTTCTTTCCTTGAAAATTGGTTTCATTAAAAATAAAACATCATTATTCTTTACCATGTGGATCAATCAAGCACGCTCACGGTAGTCAAGGAAAGATACTTTCAGTGCTCTTCAGACATTTTTATTTCGTGTTAATTCCGTATTTTAGTTTTATGAAAACTTTTAATAGTTTCTCCCATCGCCGCGATCTTGTGAGACACTGTTAACACAGTCGTTTAGGAAGAAAAATTATAAATAAGTACGTATTTACATGTACAGATGAATATCATTTGTTATTATTATTTCGATCGATCTGGTTCATAAATTTTTCTAAGAATAAATAATAAATAATAAGCTTCATATAGATCGTATTTCGACATGAGGCGCGTCATTTAAAGGATAATATTAATGATGATAATATTAATAGGACATATTTAAATGGTCGAACACTTTTAAATTACTCTTTTCGAATAATTGGTAATTATTCCAATTACACGATCTAAACGTTGACAGAGCATGCTTAAAAAAACTCTATTAAAAGATTTTGATAACTTTAGTGTTTTATCTTTATTAAAAATACTTCAAAGTCTTTCAAAATGTTCGATAAATCTTTCGATATACTTTCCAAATGTTCTAATTATTTATGGAAAAATTTGGACCAACATTCAGAATTTTATTTTAACTTTACATAGAAAAAATGTCAGAATCTCCTTGAAACTTTTTCAATATTGCACGAACTTTTTCGTATCGTGCAAACGTTACGAAATATCCGTTTAATAATTGAAACCACAACAACTGAAATGTTTAATCAAAGATCCATACGATTCGTTGAGAACGTTAAGGGACCTTTCTATTTTTCTTCTATTTTTCATTTTTCTGTTCTCTTCGTCAATGAATTAAATCATGTATCTCTGTTCCAATTGATTAACTAATCGGCAGAGGAACGATTGAACTAGTGTCAAACCAGCAAATTAGCTAGTATCGTGGATTTCTCAAAGGATATTTTCATCGGGGATTACGAAACAGGATAGAGCTACGCAACAGTTGGCCATATATACGATTATTATAATACGACATATAAATGTATAACAGAAATATCCTAATTCAGATAACTCTAATTATATTTTCCTCTCTCTTTAATATTATGCGATAATACGTCAAAGACAAATTACAGATAAAATATAATATAATATAATAAATGTAAAAGAATAGATAAAATATAGTATAAAGTAATAATAAAGAACTATGCAATTTTCTTTAGTACATTATAAATTGCTATATCGTAGCATCGTAGTATTGGACACAAAGTATAAAATAGTGTATAATGTAGCGTCTCCAATATAACTCATATATACATATATAAAATTATAGAATTTTCTATAGCGAGGCGTACAAAAAATTTTTAAATCTATGAAAATAAATCCTTGAGTTATGTATTAAATGTTAATATTAAATTCAATTATAATTTATTATACCAAGGCCATGAAGTGTAGAACGTCGGCGATTCTTAACGTCACTTTCTAATTTTTTGGCATTTCTCAGCTACTTCCGTTTGCACGCTCGTCTTCCTTTTTAAATCGTCTTTCATCTTTTGGAATTTGTTAGCACTGATCACATTAGTGTCTCCAAACGGAATAACTTTCGCTGGTCCAACTCTCATCGAAAAGCTTCTACCCCGACTCCCAGACACAATGCAGGCGCAACCCAGTTGAGAGCATGCGTTATTCATTTCCCCCTATTATTTTTCATAGTCCGACGAGAATATCATTTTCTGTAATCTCACCAGTATTGCTAACAAGTTTAGATCAATACAGCTATTACGGGAAATTTTTTTTTGTTTTCAACTTCGTTTTCTCTTTTTAAATATCACTTCTTTTGATTTTCCCTATCTGTCGTTTTCCATATACATATCCTATTCATCATCTTATTATTTAAGAATCGAATTTCGTTTATTTTCCTTTCCGGGAGGGAATTTTTTTTTTCTTTTTTTTTTTAAATTTATTTAGTTTACGTGAAGAGAACATCGACATTGCATAGAAAATAAAATTTAAAAGATTGTATTTAGAAGGAATGGTTATTTATTTCATTGAAAATTTGTCTCTCTATGCCATTTATAACTTTTGTTTTTAGCGATGTTAATCGGTTAATCGAATATCTACCATTATCTTAAGGAATAATTAGAAGTAAATATTGGGTAAAGTATTATTTAAGTGCTTTTCGAAGAATTTATTCATTTGGATAATACAATCCGAAATGTTATATTGCTAGAAATATAATAAATGCCATAATAATGCTATGCACATTTATACGTAATAAGAAATAGACGATTAGAGAAATGTAATATTTTTCTAGTAAATTACTTGTTACTTTTGAATTAGTACAGTATGAATTATTAATTAACCGAAAGTATGATTCGATCATTTTTTTTAAATTCTTCAATAGAGAGTAAATTTTTAGGAAAATGTAGTCGTTTATATGATTGAAATAAATTAGCGATGTGATACATAGTTCTGTAAAAAAAAAACAAACAGATAATTAAATAATTAGATAAAACCAATCGTATTATCTAGATATCTGTTATTGTTTAATACAAGGAAAACGAGTGAAAAAATAATTTTTTTATTTTCAAAACATGCAAAATACACAGACGCACGCATATATCTGCGCACGCAGTCTCGCCCACTTGACCAGAACGCATGCATACGCGTACAAATGCATGCACAGAGGGAATAGGATTATAGGCAAAACGAATAATAACTAATGAAGGTATGTGACGATACATAGGAGACTATGGATAACGAAGACGCAATTTCATTGAATTCCTATTCAAATTTATTGACAATGGAATTCGCAGTATGAGTTTATTAATCTATATTCTTATATTTTTAGGAAACGTTGAATATTATGATTATATTAAACATTAATAGTATAAATATTTATAATATTATTAAATGTTATGAATATTTTATTAGTATATGTTGTGAATATTATAACAAACAATTTGGAGCATTGAATTTATAATTTCTTCTACGTCGACTTATATTGAATAATTACTTATATCAAATTGATGCAACTACGATTAAGACAGGAAGTGGAGGAAACATGGAATGGACATTTTTCGTATAATTTCAAAATATTCCCGAAGAACGTTATTGTCTTGAGAAACGGTACACCTTGTTCGATGAAAAATTCCTCTTTGATTCGTGTAACTGCCATTATAAATTTTTTCTCTTTTATCTTCCTCCTTAATTTCAATCACATAACGAACACGATGTGGATTTTACGAATCACTTAAAAACGAAGATGATGTTTGAAAAAGAAATATCTTGCCTTTAAATCCTGTATGTTGATTTATAGTATTAAACCAAGAATAATAAAAAAGTTCAACAAGCCGCTGATAATCTTCGATAGTATAGTACCGCCGACCGTTGCCATGTAATTTAATTTATGCTTTTCACGCATGAGATACATAGAATTACCCGAAACTTTTATAATAACTTTTGTGCATTGAAAAATCAATAAAACCACCCTTAATTCCCAGTACTTTACCGAATTTTTTGATATATAAAAATTTAAGAATTTTTTTATTAAGTATCCTAAATCGCACTGAATTGAGCTGATCCTGCCCAAAACTTTTATAGTAGATTCTGTGTACCGTAAAATGAATGGAACCATTCTTTAATCTCGATATTATGCTGAATTTAATTGAAATAGTACAATTAAAAATTTTTTGTTAGGCACTTTTAATCTCCTCTGATTGAGCCGACCGCTTGCGAAACTTTTATAATAAATTTTATGCAACGTAAAATTAATAAAGCCTCCCTTAAATCCCGACAGTTCGCCGAATTTTATTGTATATTAAAATTTAAAGAATTTTGCATTAACATCAAAAATCGCCCCTAATTGTGCCCGCCCTGTACGAAAATATTATAATAGATTCTGTGCGCTGTAAAAAAGTAAAACCACCCTTAAACTCCAGTACTTCATTAAATTTTTTTGTATATTAGAATTTAAAAAATACTTTATTAAATTCGGCAAAATACCATGTTTTAAGGGTGGTTTTATTAAATTTACTGCGCACAAAATCTATTATAAAAGCTTCGGACATGGCCGGCAAAATTAGTGGTAATTTAGAATACTTAATAAAAAAATTTTTTAATTTTAATATTTGTATTAAATTCGGCAATGTATGGAGATTTAAGGATGATTTTGTTAATTTTACCGTTCATAGAAAGTATTATAAAATTTTCGGACATGGCTGGTTCAATTAAGAGCGAATTAGGATGCTTAGCAGAATAGTTCTTTAAATTTAATTACTGAAGTAAATATAGCAAAGCACATGTGTGTCAGGATGGTTTTGTTAATTTTACGATGTACAGAATGTATTATAAAATTTTGGACAGGTCTGTATCAATTAAGGGCAACTTAGGGTGCTTTATAAAAAATTCTATAAATTTTTATATTGTAAAAGATTCGAAAAATACTTAGGTTTAGTAGTAGCTTCATTAATTTTACAGTACACCGAATCTATTATAAAAGTTCTGGACTGTCCCGGCTCATTTAAAGGTGATTTAGGGTGCTGAATAGAAAATTATTTAATTTTGTTTATTTCAATAAATTCGGCGAAATACCAGGTATAAGGGATGGCATTATTAGTTCTACGGTACACAGAACTTGTTATATAACTTTCGGAAAAGGCTGACTCAATTAGTATCGATTTAAAATGCCTAATAAAAAAATTTTTGAATTTTATTATTTCAATTAATTCCGGCATAGTAACGAGTTTAATGGTAGCCTTATTAATTTTACGGTGCGCAGAACCTATTATCTAAGTTTCAGACAAGGCCGACTGAATTAGGTGCGACGTAGGGTTCTTTATAAACAAATTCATTATATTTTAACATCTCAAAAAGTTCGACAAAGTACCGGGGTTGAAGGGTAGCTTAATTTATTTTACGGTGCACAGAAGCTATGGTAAATGTTTCGGACAGGGCCATATCAATTAAGGGAGACTTAGAATGCTTCATGAAAATTTTGTAAATGTTATTATTTCGAAAAATTTGGCAAAGTAACGGGGTTTCTGAGTGGTCTCATTAATTTTACGGTGCACAGGATGTATTACAAAAATTTCGGACAGGACCGGTTCAATTAAGGGTGAATCGAAGTTTTGATTAGTTCCAATTAGCAGTGAATTAGGGTGCTTAATATTAAATTCCTTAATTTATAATATTTGAATTATAATCGGCAAAGTAGCGGAGTTTCAGTATTATTTTAATAAATTTATGCTGCTCAAAATCTGTAATAGGAGTTTCGAAAAGGTACAGCATAATTAGAGGTGAATCAAGTTGCTTAAAATAAAATTTTTTAATTTTCCATATTTCAATTAAATTCAGAAAAGTACCAGACTTTTACGGTTGTTTTACTGGTTTTACGAAGTACAAAAAAAAATATTAATTTTGGACGGAGCCGACTCAAGTAGGGAACAATTAGTGTGCTTAAAAAGAATTTTACAATTTTTAATATTTCAATTGAAATCGAAGAATTGCATGGTTATCGAAATGTTTTATTAATTTACGATGGATATATCATTCCATATATATTATAAAAGTTTCTGACAGGTCCGGCTTAATTAGGGTGAATTAGGGGTGAATTAGGGTGCTTAATAGAAAATTATTTATATATATTAATATTTCAAATTATATAATATTAATAATATAAATAATATAAATAATAATATTAATATTTCAAAAAATTCGGCAAAGTACCGGTGTTTAAGGGTGGTTTTATCAATTTTACAGTGCACAGAATCGGTAATAAAAGCTTCAGACAGATCAAATATCAATTAGGAGCCATTTAAGATGTTTAATAGGAAATAATTTCAGTTTTAATATTTCATTTAAAATCGGCAAAATACTGGAGTTTCATTCCAGTATTAATAATAACTTGAAATATAAAACATATTACTAAATTATAAAAGAATACAACTATTTAACATATTTAACAATAAAATTTAATAAAATTAAGCAAAATTGAACAAACAAATTAATAATTAAATTTTAATATTTAATAATAATATTTTCTAGTGTGGTATTTGACAAAATATCTAATTTTATATATTAGAATTTTACAAAATCTGTAAATAAAAACAGTATTTTTAGATTTCCTTTTCTATATATCTAGTCTACATTGCTTTTGTAGCTATTTTGAGACCAGAAATTTTTATTATTTCCAAATAATGTGTGTTGATGCCTCTTAACAAACATTGCAGAGGAGCGTTTTTAGTTATTAAATTTGAAATAATTTACGAATATATTATCGGTAATCAGTTACAGATTTTGGCATGTCATTACATTACTGGTATTCAGTTAAATATTTTGAGATAGCCTAGGATTATGATATTAACACTCTCGAATTCGATGTTATCAGTCTCTTCCTTTTCCTTAAGTAATTTAGAAATCTCTAGTTGTATCATCATAAAATCTAAAATGTTGCACATTTTCAAAAATAAGTTTGAATAATAGAAATTGTACTCTATATTATTGCTCTAAAATCCTGGTTCATGAAAAAATGTTTTATATACACTGATAATAATATCATGAAAATTTTAACGATCGTTATTGTTATTAAAATTGATCTATCTAAGCTTCAATGTTTTGACTCAATCAAGTATATTCTAAACATTATTATGGAATAATATAAATTACTTTTCCAAGATTTTCAAGTTTTCTAATTATAAGTACTTTTAAACTTTACTTTTCATTTCTATTAAACATGAACACAAAACTAATCTCACTATAAAATAATGTTTCTTTGAAAATATATCATGCAAAAGTATAAAGCCTTTTCAAAAATTCGAAAGAGCGCCGTCTTTGATTAAACGTTCATCTTTAAAATAAGATCTTGTTCATCAAAATCAGTCAGTAACTACGCCTATTACCATTGTAATATGTACATAGTAAATGCTTCTTTCGACATCTTTCGCGAAAAAGAAGTTTTGTACAATGCCTGTTTCAACCCTCGAAATTTGTGGCAAAAAAGGAGCTTGTATACCCACTATTAATTTATATATACACACTTGAATGGTGTTTGTTTTATTTTCGTGACGATTGTTTGCTTGTTGTGTAGTGGAAGCTGATGATGCTTAGATTTTCTAAACTATTATATTTCAAACGCAATGAAATGCGTTTCACGATGCTCGCACGGAAAAGCTACAGTAATTCACTCGTGCATTTTAATGAGCTTTGGATAAAATAAGAATATACGAGTCCAATCGTTCATGTCAATAGATCTGTTTCTAAGATACTGTTAAATTTTAGAAAAATTTGTAGTTCCTTCCAGATTTTATATAAAAATGCAAACTTCTTAGAAGTGTGTAGTAGAAGTGTGGCAGGCATATTAGTTTTGTAATTCCGTTATACAGACTTTTATACTATTGTATGTTGTCAAATAAAAATTATTTATATTTTTATAAAAAAAAAGTTTCATAATACAGGGATCGCAAGCTCAATGACCTCTTGTGTTTTTTATTATACTTATATAACATAATCAACTAATTTATTCTTTTTCTTTCCTTATCTAATAATTTAATAAGATATACAATTCAATCTCTTACATTTATTTTCTTCGCTGATGGTGATGTGAATTTCGTGATGTTTTGTAATAAATAAGATACAGTAGCGGTACGATTTGGTTTGATGACAAATAGTTATAAAGTATACACATTTATTGATTATTTCTTCAAAAATAAAAATTAGTGATCATACACTTATATATTACATATTATTTTGATAAAGATTAAAACATGAGTTCCATCCACATTACGCATTTTTTCTTCCAGCGCTATTTTATAGCTTCATATTATTTTTATTATTCACTGATTTTACATTATATTATTACTATTACTATTGCTATTACTATTACTACAATAATAATATATAATATAATAATATAGTAATAAGAACAATGATAAAAAGAAAAAGTAGAAAAATATGCCTATATGCATCATATACATATATGATGATAATTTATGATAACGGAAAAAGAACAATGTGTTCACTTCACGGGACTCTCAATAAATCCTGTTTTTGATTATCTCGACACATAACCACTCGTTGATAGATACGTGTAATATTAACGACCTATAGTAAGTACAAAATGTTTGTTTTGTTTTCGTCCGTTATTGATTTACTTTGTCTTTTTATCTTGTAAACGTATTTGTTCTTAACACATTTGTTTTTATAGCGTTTCTTACTCACAATCAGTCGAAGCATCACGATCTGTAGGCTTAATAATTTTGTCTGGTGAGTGATTTAAAAATGCCAGCAAGAGAAAGCAATATGAAAATAAGAAAAAGTAAGACCAATCCATTGGCCTTGAAAAATTACTGTAGGAAGAAGGGAGAATGAATTTCAGTATTTCAAGAAAAAAAAAAAAAAATAGAAATTAAATTCCAGTTCACCGAACACACCAAGTGGAAATTCACAGAATATATTTTTGAATCTCTATAGATAAGCGCAAATATTTTTAATTTCTTCCCATCTCCTCTATAAATAGAACGTATCAAATATAAATACAGATAAAAATTCTTTTCAATTATCAAGGCGTCGAGTATTATATATTTTATATTCTATAAACATTTAAATGGTGTGGATCTGCAAGTAGATCTTCCTTTTTCTTGTGCAATCATGGATATGTATTAATTTTAAAATCCCGCAATGATTTTATCAGCATTATAAAATTAAAATGTAGTGTATGATAACTGTAGTATATTTATAAATATCCTAGGTCAATATCGAAGATATTAAATTATAGAAATATGTGTTGAATATTTCTTACAATTACACTTAGTCGTCATCTGACGCGAAATAAATCACGGAAATAAAAATAATACATGATTCGACATACACCAATTAGTAATGTTTCATTATGAAAAAAAAAGCAGTACGAGAAGTCGCGAATCTTTTAAAGATACCCAAGAATATCGTATAGGATATTATTAGAGATATCGAGACGAAGACAGAATCGAATTAAAATCTTAAACAAGTCGTCCAAAAATTTTTAACACGTTTGCTACCGTTTTCACAGCGGAGAAGAAATTTCGTTTACAGCCCAGTATTATTTTTGTAAAATTCTTCAAAATATGATATAAGTTTCTATTTATTTCTGCAAAGATAACAATACAACTTATGAGTATATATTATTATACATACATATATGTATATTATATTATATACATACTTTATAATATATTATTATACATACATATATGTACGTGTGTACATGAGCAATATACATATATAATCGAGAGAAAGGAGGTAGAGAAAATAAAGAGAAGAGAGAAAATGAAGGAGAGAATTTGTTTCGAAATATTTCGATTTATTTTCACGAATGAGTTTTGAATGTATTATTTATTTCTAACACTTTTATTAAAATGTACAGGACTTTTATAAATTTTATCCTAGGAATAATAATTGAATTTATATTAGTATTAGCTTACAATGATAAGTTATTAAAGCTGTGTCTAAATATACATCTTCTAATTAAATATTCGGTTGCTTATATCACAACTTGCTAATCGGTTATGTTTCAACGATATTTTTAGTATAAAAATTGTACAAAATAATAATGGAAAATTGTAGGGACTGCAATAGCAAATCTTACTTTTCTTGATATTGTTTTAAAACAGTACGTCAGAAAATTTCATTTTTGCCTAATATTCTATCTGTTAACTTTGAAACCAACGAAAACAAATGAACTGATCAATAATATTTGAAGTAATAATTATCATGTATATAAAGATGAATTAATATAAATTTTCTCTATTCGAAGTTTAGACTACTTATTCTGTTTGTTAATAGAAACAAAAATTATTAATAACAATAATTAATTATTGTCTACGATCTTTACTTTGCACTGTTTATCCAGTTATTTCTATTATTAAGAAGTTTTTAATTTTGCTTATATTTTACTTATAATAATTATTGAAAGTAATTAATTGGAAATTTTTACATAGTTATACCATAGGTGACTGCTATGGTCCCGTTAACAAAACAATAGGGCCAAAATAGACAGAAAGTTACTAACTATCAAAGATCCGAAGTCGAATAAATTTTATTAGAAGATAATTCTGACAAATCTCTGACAAAATTATTCTGTCGCTGGTCTCTGATATTTTTCTGTTAAAGAACTTTTTTACAATACTAGTTGCATTAAAGAAATCTGAAAATTCTATTCCATTCACAATAAATTCATATATTATTACAATTATACATATATATATATATATATGTTCTATTTTTATATATATATATGTTTATATATATATAAAAATTTATATATATATATATATATGTTCTATTTTTATCAATTTGTGTGTGTCTGTATGTATGTATTACTTATAGAGGTTATAAATTATTAACATTATATAATTTTTATTCCTTTAATCCGATGATATTTAACTGATTGTAATGGAACAGAGAAAAACAAACAAAAGTCATTTCTCCACAATAGAAGATTTCTTATCTTAACAAAAAATTTTCTTTTCTTTGACGAAATATTTGTCACGAATCCCAGATATAACAATCGAATTTATTATTTTTTATTTAATGGAAAATTTCAGTCATTTAAAGCTTAATTTTCTTTTTTAAATAAAAAAAAACCTACACTTTTTATGATATATTAGGAAACAATATGAATTAAATATTTCCGCAATTCACCAACGAAATTACAAACCTTTTTTGTATCCTTATGTGTTCCTCCGAATTCATAAATTCATTTCTTTCATATATATGTACATTGAGGCTTTCATCTAATGCTTGCTAATTGCCTATCTCGCTCTAACCTCACTACTTACTTTCCTTGTTCAAGACTAACTCGTTCGCCCTTACTCTTTCGACATATTTTACGGTATGCTACTATACGTAATTAATTCTTCATAACACAAGATGAAACTTTATCATCAACCATATAGCTTATTCATAACTATAAATTCTGTTGAAATATCAAATTCCCATTCGTGATAATCGTTCGATTAATCTATTCGTTTCTATCAGTTAATATCCAAGGATAATTTGAACATCAATACATCGATTAATATCACTAGCAATTAGACCGATAACAAATCAATACTATCGATATCAGTTTACAAATCATGATGTCGTATCGAATACTAATTCTAAGTCGTAAGTATTATGTTATGAAAATATTCACGTGTATGCGCGCGTGTGTGTGTATATCGAAAGAGTGCTAAGATTAGTATCTATAATACAGAAACGTAATACTAGTAATATAAATGACATGAGCGGTATGTAAGCGAGAGTATATGACCGATAGTGATGCACATGAGGAGATTACATGATGTCTAGGACTTCGTTTGAAAAGTCCTAAAAGATATATCTGGATACAAGAAAGCGATAATAAGGGAACGAAAGAAAGAAGCGGTAACTAATATGAGAGACTATGTATCAATGCAGAGAGAGCAGAGAATACAAGAGATCAGAGCAGAGAGTAGAAAACAATAAAGAGTACAAGAGAGTAAAATAGAATAGTTGAATATTATCGAGTATTGACATTGTCGAGCAAATGTACAAACGAGAGAAAGTTTGTATATCTCAGGAAATAATAGAAAAACTGTTAATATTTTTATTTTCTTTGCTGTATCACGAATATTTATACGGCTATCGATACATCTGTGGAAGTATTAATACCCGTTCCGTACTTCTATGAAAATATAAAGACGATTTGTCTTTCAGTCTTTCATCTTTCAGATTTTCGTTCGTTAATCCAAAAAATCGCTATTCGTTTGTTACTGTGTCAATATTAAACATCATCTCCTTTTTATTAAATTATATTATTATTTATTTAATAAAAAATTTATTTAATAAAAAACAATATTAAACATAAGTATTAAACGAGTGTCAATACTTTCATTAGGTATCATCAAACGGAAATTGATTCAATATTATTAGGTATCATCAAACAGAAATTGATTCAATATTATTAGGTATCATCAAATGGATATTGATCCGATATAAACGCTTTTCAACTTGATATCGATTCATTGAAGTATGTCAGTTTCGAAAATTGATATCAAGTACCTACAATTTTAATATATATCGACTCTTCCCATTGAGTGCTTTGATATTGAATTGCTTGGATATCATCAATAATATCAGTATCGATCCGATCATTAGCTATTTTATACATAAAGAATAATGAAAGTTTGTAGAAATCGATCTTCCTTTTCGATAACCGATTGAAATCCAATTTCCAATTAACCATTTAACATATAATACTTTGTAAGTAGACCTAATATTTGTTTGACGACACGAGTCCTCTTTATTGACAATTTTATACGCAAACGAGTATTAAATGGACCTGTACTGTTATATTTACTAATCAAATTCTTATCTCATAAAAAGATAAAGATGAAAGAAACAAGTTACTGTTGCTGAAATGTTTTCAAGATAAGATGATTACGCGCCGTGCCATGTTTCAAGTATCATAATCAATGAATTTTTTATTTCTTTTGAATAGTATTTAATATAAATAAACAACATATTTTTAACAATGTGTTTCCTAATATAAAAAAAAATAAATATTAAAAAAATAAATATTATTTCTAAACATAAAATGTTTCCCATAGAATAAATAAAATAAATATGTATTATAAAAATAATATCCTTAAAAAGGTATAATTTAATAAAAAGGAGATGATATATATATATCATTTTGTTAATTGTGACAAAATATTAACTATTAAAAATTCATGTTTTCTACATTAAAATGTCTGTGTCACGCCAATAATAATCATAAACTGGTAATATTACAGTTATTATTGTAAAAAATTTATTATAACTAATTTTTTAATAATATTGTATTTCTTTTAATCATGTACTAATAATAACAAATTTATTTAATAAAAAAAAATAGATAAGAATGCTTCTTTATAATGACGTTCAACTTCTTGTTAACCCCCAAAACAGCTCGTTGATTTATTCTTCTTCGAAACCAAACTATTTGACTCCGTAGCTTTTTCTAAAACTCCTTATTCCTTCATGTCAGCAATTAAGTGCTGTTTCTCCTACTGTTAATGAATTTGAAACCTCTTAGGTGTTTATTTAATAGCAAAAAATCATCTGTGTCTATCTAACATTACGTCTCCCTATATCAAAAGAAGATTTGATAAAAATATCTTAATGATCCTTTCTAAAGAATTTTGTTCTATTTGTTTCGTCTCTTTCTCTGGAATTTTTTCTATATTCCTTTAAAACAAACCTTTCAAATAATAAAGTACTTCCCATTCTTTTCCTTTTTCTAAATTCTTCTTTTTGCTTCATAATAGCTGGTTTTCCTGCTATACGTACTTTTTCCTCCCCACCCATTAATTTTACATCTATTATACAATTATTCTTCTTAATAAAATTCGAATCTAATATAATATTCTCTGCTATGTTCGCTAAATGTACATTCTGACTTAAATAAAGTTCCCAATACGAATCTATATTAATTTTTGCCATATACCATTTTCAGCCCCCCTATTATCATCGTAAATTCGATTTTATCGAATTAAAATGCTCTATATCTATTGTCCTGAAGTGAGGCTGACGGATCTGTGAGGAATTTTCGTTTCCTGAAAAGGAAAATAATTTCCTTGTTTTCTGTCCTTCGACGAAACTAGGTTATCCCTCTAGTCCTTACCTCGGTGTCACTTTTGAGCTTCAAATAATTCTTTTTCTTCTTTTAGTATTGCAGATACTAGTTCTTAAAATGTCCTCTTTTTCTGTAACGCCAACATTGCTCTATCCTTGTGTTACAGAATTTCTTTCTCGTTTCGTCCTGCTTTCCTAAAATTTTTTCGAAAATTTGTAGGGACGTTTCATCTTTATTTCATTTCTAAAAACAGAATCATTGACTGATTTGAATCTCACAGGCTTCAACAATACTTCATCAAAAGAACGGCACTTAAATTAACAGAAAAGAAATTCAGCAGAATCGTCACTTCAATACGAAAATTTGATATTTACATTTATATTTTACAATGATATAAATACGTATATGTATTATTTTTCTAAGTAATATTATTGTCAATTTATTGTTACAACACATTTTTTTAGATAGTAAGAGCAATATGGCAAGATAAACGAAAGATGCAGAAATACAGTATCATATTATTATAATATTATTATAATGAATTGTTTTAAGCAGATGCAAACAAAAAAAAATGCATTTAGTTATTCGAGTATCTGAGGAGAAGCTATGTCTAACTAGAAGACATACGAAGAATCTATATTGATTTTGTACCAGCTGTTCTGTAAAAATTGATAATTACACTGATGTCTTACAATCAGTTTAGTTCTTCAATTTTTGTTGTGGATGTACTACAAAATAATGAATACAAAACGTACTGGCATAGAAGCGTTACTACCGATAAAACAACATTACACAATAAACTGGAGATCACACTAATCCACAAACACAAGAAAATAACACAACTAATTGAAATAGCCATAACAAATACAATAAACATATAAAAGAAAACAGGAAGATAGTAAATATAGGAAGAAAATAGAAAAATACATTGAAGCAGCTAAAAAAATCAGAAAATTATGATATAAACAAAATAGTAGTAATTCTGATCATATTATCAACCAAAGGAGCCATAATACACAACATATGCATACTGTCATTATATACAAACATATATATACAGTTACGGCATTTAAGAAAGTCTATTACTCGTATCATATAATAGATCAGATTTATAATTCCGTAATATCTTTATCGAACAATATTGATTCAAATATTTTATTAATTCCAATAGCAATTTTAAATTACCGAAAATATTGAAATACTACTGTATTTAATCCTTTTCTAATGTACGCTGCATTTCAACTCCATTCATATTATCTATGTCAATAATAATGTATTCGTTAGTTTTTTATATTTAAATAATTAAATAATTAAATTCTCATGAAAACGCTCCTGAAATATAATATATTCCGACTTGCTTTTTTCAACTTAATAGTAGTTGTCTAATTTTCTTTTCGATTTTTTTCAATAATTTTGATTACTTATTATCTTCTATTTTTTTCCAATTCCGAATTCTTTTTCTTCTCGCACTTCGTCCAGTGCTAGATTTATGCGGGGACAAATGACATCTACATTCTTACAAAGATCGATTGTATTTTTCATTCCTCCCAACTATTGCTTTTAGCTTTACCTTTATTTACAACAAAAGCAATATTTGCAGTATCGTCGGTAGGAAGAATCTAATACTCCGAGAAAGCCAAGTAATGTTATTAATCCTCCTCACTTCGATATAGTCAATTTCCTCTTTTTCTTAACTTCTTAGGAAAGGATGAGTCACGAGTAATATCACAATCTCTAAGTGAATTTATCCTATTCAAACTTATGGAACCATATTCTATAAAGGGAAGAACCATAACAACTGACAATTTTTTTAGAAGCTTACCGTTTGTATCAAAATTACTAGCAAAAAGAATAACACTAGTTAGTACTATATGCGGAAAAAATAAATTATTTTATAAATAAAAAAATTTGTAAAACAAAGAAAGATACTATGGCTCGTTTTTCGTCATTACTTTCTAGATGAAATGGGATTGTTCTCACAATTCTCACAATTCGAGATTCTAAGCATTGTGTGTCGGGTCATGAAAAGGAGCAATGAAAAATCATAGAGTACATCAACTCCTTTATAACATTCAGCAAACCAATGTTCATGCAATTGACTATGTTGGTTTATCTACTAAATCGATTATTAAGATTCGGAAGGAAGGTTCCAAATTTGTATAAGAAGAAAAAAATATAAAGGAAAATGGAAAAGATATTTCACTTTTTTGAAGATGAAAAAGTAAAAATAAGGAATATTATGTATGACTACATTAAATAAAAAATTTTATCAAGTACGTCTCAATTACGAGTACCTATTCGGGAAAAAATACATTTTCCGTGAGAACTACACAGTCTCCAGAAATTCTTGAAAAACTGTTCAAGCAGTGGAGGAATAATAACAGTATCTGTAAAATTTTAATAAACAGGCCAAATATTTGTGTTTCCGTAGCGAGGGAAATATATAAAAACGATTGATTATTGCAGATCTCAGAATAGAAATATGAAATATATTGACGAAGAATATGCTAGTTAATAAACAATGCTCTATTTAGTTTCGATAAATATAGACGAACGAAGAAAATGTTTGATGTTTTAAAAAATACGTATAAGTATCTTTCATTGTTATATAGTAGTCCACGATGAAGGAGAACATGGATTTATGGATGGAGCTAAATTAATTTTTAAAACAAATACTATAATTGGCGACTAATATAGCCAAATGAATACGTAGAAATTTGGAAAATAGATATAAGAAAATTTAATTCCAAAGATCCCAGTTAATTCTGTGATAGAATTCTAGTGATAGATAATATACCGTCGTATCACCTGACTGAAGTTAATAAAGCAATATACTGCAAAGAAAGACATGATTAAAAGACTCTTAAAAAATAAAGTCCCTCATTTATAAAATACGAAAAAATATCAATTATTTGCCCTGATAAATCGAAATAAAAATAATGAAAAAATATTTATAGCCAATGTAGCAGTTCATAAAACTGCATGGTCATAACGTTTTAAGAGTACCTCCGTGTATGTCTAAGCTAAACCCCATCGAACTAGTATAGACAGAAATGGAACGAAATCCTTCTACTTTAACACGTAATGAATTGACTGATAGATTAGCTGATCCAAATAAATTTATCATAACAGATAGCTGCAAGGAATACTGTCAGCACACATCAAAGGTTCAGAAACCCTACTGAGATAAAGGCAGTTTAATGGAGAATGTATTAGAAATGTTATCATTACAAAATAATGATAGCGAGAATGACAATAAAAGTGATTCAAGTGACAAAGATACTATTTCTGAAAATTCTGAGGGAAAAGCAATTTACCTCGGAATTTATTTAAATTCTGACTAAAAAATTAATAAACCTTAAAATTTATTTCGACATCGAATTTATATTGAGAATAAAGAGAACTTAGTATTGAAGAATATTTTTTCATTATGTTAATAGCTAGAAATCCGGAACTATATTCACGATTTGACATTGAATTCATCGTTTGCTCTGTCTCATTTGTTCCTAATAGATCTTATTTATTATCTACTAATCTAGTCATTATCGTCACTTGATATAATTAGCATGTCTGACTGTTTCAACAAGACAGAGCAGAAAATATGTGTGAGAAAAGACCTCTCCTTTCATTCTGATCAATTAGATTCATATTCCTTCCGCAGAACTTTCTATCTCTACACAATAACAATCTAAATTTGTGAGAACGTAACAGACATTCCAAGTAAAGATCAATGATAGACATTAAAGAAACACGATGAACTTCGGAGAAAGATAACTGAACTCGACGCACAGTTCTGTAATGAAATTATTTTTATTGTCGAACATCGATGTGTTGTTAAATAAATGAAAATACGATGTTGCACGTTATAATTCGTAAAAATCAATATTATCAAAATAAAAATTACAAATCTGGTTTGTTATGAATTTTATGAATGTGGGAGATCAGATTTCCGGTGTCTTATAGACTCTATGCCAGTTAAAACTGTGTTTTTCGGCTGGCGATTATTTGTTTGCGGTAGTTATTAATCCTTTTCGTACGGTACTCATGGTCGCAATAAATTAAAATGGTTCACCGATAAATTAAACAGCGAATAATGTTACCTAGATAAAAAATAGTCGATCTTTTGCGAATTTTTGCAATATTTTAATAATCATTTATTATATATC
The DNA here is from genome assembly GCF_905475345.1 of Vespula vulgaris. NCBI lineage: Eukaryota > Metazoa > Arthropoda > Insecta > Hymenoptera > Vespidae > Vespula > Vespula vulgaris. The sequence continues at coordinate 4,875,611 of NC_066602.1, read as the reverse complement.
GTTTACTATATCTTTTGTTATACTTCTTGTTCCTTTTATAATACATCCTATATTATTTCCTTATTGTAATAGTCGAGGCGTCGAACTCACAATAGTTTTGTCTCACGAATGATTTAAAAATGCCAGCAAAAAAAGGAAATCTGACAAGAAAAAACAGGCGCAATTCATTGGTCTATACCATCCGGTGACACTACGTTGATGCCACACGAAAATTTTCACACAGATGCTGGTAAGACCACGTTGGAATCTGCGAAGCTATCGCATAAATGCCTATAACATACTGGTAGTGTTCTACACAAGGCAACAATTAATTACAGTTTGCAATACGATCATATTAACACATTTTCTTGTTTCTAACTTTTTAATAAAACAAGAAATTCTACTCTCTGATAATGGCAAACGAAGAAGTAAACTGGATAATAATTTATCCGATGTTCCTATTAAATTTTGGGATACATATTCAGATAAGGAACAAAGCCAGAACATCTTCATGGTTCCAAAACCCTAACTGATCCGACTTCGCACCATAAAATGTGTTACCAAGTGACATAGAAGAATCGGATGAAGATAACGATATAAAGTGATAAGATTTTGATTTACTGAAAAACAATAAGAAATTCGAAGACTCTACAGAACCTAATGTATTCTCCAAAGAGGTACAAAACGTGGAAGACTTCGCAGATTTATTTATTGAATCGGAATTGATTGAACTTATTAGCATGGAAACATACACACAGAATTCTAATAAGAATAAGCAATATAAAAAAGTTTTTTATTTTTTTTTATTTTTATATTATTTTTCAAAGTTACTACACGCGAACTTAAAAAGGTAGGTTGCCTTAGCGATTCTTATGGGATTGATAAAAAATCCGAGGATGAACAATTTATTCGTCAACGAATTCGTTACTGGAAACTTCAATATTTCGTGAAATTATGACTGATAATAGAATTACAGAAATATTATCAGTTTTACATTTTTCCGATAACAACAGTATGCCCAACAATACTGATTGGCTCTTTAAGGTGCACTCCATAATAGATTATTTCTCAAAAAAGTTTTGCGAAACCTTTAATCTTAGGCAAAACATTTTCATCGACAAAAGTATGATACAATATCATGAATAAATGAGTTTCGTAGTTTATATAGTCCTTCGCAAATTACTAAATATGGTATCCTCATCTGAACGTTATGTGATTCCACCGTGGAATATATTTCATGCTTCAAAATATACTCGGATATTAGACAGACCTTAAAGAGTACGCTGAAATATGGAATTACTGACATATTTTTTTACATTGGTATCATTTGTACATGAAAAATTATTACAACAGCGTTGAACTCGCGGAGAATTTACTTAGGAAAAAAATCGGAAACTGCGAGAATATGTCTCAAAATTAGGATTTCCGACTAAATTAAAGAATTTTTAACTAAATATTTTCCAAACTCGATTACAACAAGTACATGAAAGGAGTGGATCAAACTTTTCAATTTCTTAAGTATTCCTAATTATTATAGAAAAAATATGAAATGGTAAAGAAAAAGGCTTTATACCTTTCCAGAGTGTTCTATTCAATTTGTTCGAGATATATCAACACTTTAGTGTAAGAACCAAAAATTTACGTTTTAGTGATTTCTTATTGAAAATATCTGAAATTTCGTTAAAGGATAATTTACCCAATACTGAGAAAAACTTGTAAATCTCTGCAACAACACATCGTGCTTCACATCGTAATTGGACTGACAAACTTTCCGAGCAGCTAAAGCAATACTAATTGACACAAATTACTCAAACTTATAAACACAAAAGAACATGCAGCGCGTATTATGTAAATAAAATAAGCAAGGGAAATCTACTATGTAAATCATGTAGAGTTTCTTTACATTTCTGAGATTGTTTTGCCGCTTACCATTTAAGAAAAAAGTATTGAATATTCGCACAAATAATAAACACACACACACACACACACACACATATATATATAATAAGAATGAATCACATTTATTTACATTCTCTAAATTTCGCAAAAATGGAAGGACAGGATTAAAAATTTAGAAATTAGGAAAATAAGACGTCTTACGATCTTTCGAAAAATACCGGTGACAAGCAGGAAAATCTACACGAAACTTATGTATGTCAAAAAAAGAAATGTAGGTTACACGTATGAACTATTCAAAGTTAAAAAATTATTATAAAAAGAAGAGAAAAGATATATTTCAAGAAAATATAAATACAAGTCTACCTAGCAAATCGTACATCTACAGTGTAATTTCACAGAATCCATTTTTGGAATCTGCACAGGTAATAAGTGTGAATATTTTTAATTCCTTTCCATGCCTTCTGCGAATTGAACATAATTACAAATAATGATAAAAATTCATTTCAATTGTCAGGCTTTCGAGTAGTGAATATTGCATATATTTATAAATACCATTCGTTCTATAAAAGTGCATGTTCCTTTTTCTTGTATAGTTGTAGACATGTATCGAGTTTCAGAATGCTACAATAGTTTTGTTAACATCATAAAATTAAAACGTAGTATATGAGATTTGATATGAATATTAAGACTGAAAATACATTGGGAAAAAGTTCAAATATTAACGCCTGCATGATATCCGAAATAATATTTACATATATACCATGCTTCTCAAATATTACATGGGTATATACTATGCTATTGTATCTGAAAATATCTGAAACTTTCCAGTATATGGCGTACAGGTTAATCAGAAGTTGCTAAGGTAAGAATTATTCGTCTAAAAGAAGAAATCGATTATGACGATATTCTTTGCATCGTCAATCTGGAGAAATTGTAGAAAAATATTCACAACACGTCGTACTGTTTTCGGCCTCCATGCGAAATGTAAAGATTGCGGATATCATTGTGTAGTAAAGCAAAAACTTCTAAGACTAATCACCCACGGTGGATATTAACCGATATTTTTTATGAAATACAATTGGCAATGCATTATATTGCAGTTAACGCATTCGGTTTAATATAACACGTCAATAATGATGTGGCAGAATTATAGAATTTTTATATTGTCAAATTTATAGGTAGCAAAAGAGTCAACTTTTCCCCATGCGGTTCATAAACAATGTAAAGATGCGGTTCAAACTCGATGTAAAGATGCTCTCATTAGTAAGAATTCTGGTAGTGTGTTGCACCGTGAAATAAATAATAAATTATCAAGTAAAGATATGAGCAACTTTATTTTATAATATATACGTAAAAAAAAACCAAGTTCGCTTTTCTCAAAGAGGAAGAAATCGTCTACATCCCGCAAAGAAATTTTATACTGAAAATATCGACGGTGATTATGCAGCAAACGCGTCTTGCCCTCAGACATATGATGTTTGTAATGAGAACTTAATTTATGCTAGAAATTACTTTGTAAAATTTTTGAAAAGAAAAGACCCCTTCAAAACCGAACGCGAAATTAACGAACAAGTAATTTCATTCCATCGAATACGAGCTCGATATTGAAGGTAGTGGTCTGATTATTGATAAAAATCATCCATTCTAAGCAATTTTTCCAAACAGGCTAATTGGTCCTGATATCATCGTTGAGGTCAAATGCCCAACTTCAGTGAAGGGTTAAAAATCAATGAAAGGAACTTAAAAAAATTACATTCATGCATACGATCATGCACATAGATAGAATGAAATGCCGAACATAAAAGACTTTGATAAATACATGTACCATTTGCAAAGTCTTTTATTCATGACGTAAAGACAAAAACATTATTTTATTGCTTAGACACCATAAGAAATGGTTGTCCTTAAGATCGAAAAAAAAGACCACTTTTTGTCAGCAGAAATAGAAAATAAATTTACGGTTTTTTATCTTGAGTGCTTTTTACCTGATTCGAGAATTGACCCGTATTTTATAAGCAGCAAGGTACTTATAATTAGCAATTGTTGTTTCCTAAATAATAAAGTGTCTACAAAATGAAAATGAGCAGCCTTAAAGAACAAAAATTGTAACATTAACAAAAAATGTTATTACACGATTTGTATAACAATTTTGTACTTATTACAGAATGAAATAATAATCGATGAGATTCGGATATACATATCTATTATCAAAATTAGATATATTTTAACATGTCGATATGTAGATGAGGACAAAATAAAAGTTAATTTCTTAGATTTTTTTCGAGACAAGAATAATGCATGCTAACATATATACTAATATTTCGAATATGCATTATGTAAACATAATTAGTCGGTATGAAATATTATTCAGATTTCTATTAAGAATGTAAATGTTATATAGAGAAAATACAACTTGTTTGCGTTTGTAGTATAGGCTTCATATTGAAGGCAATTATAACGTTGGTTATAAGAGGTACTAAAGATAGCGAGAAACAAATGAACCTATATGCTGCGCAAATAATATCAGAAGAGCAGCTACATCGACTAGATGAAGTCTGAAACAAATCTTAATGAAATAAAACGATATTTTGCTCTTATTATATGGATTGAACTAGTGCGATTACATAAATTTCACTTATAAAAGTAGAAATGAAGGATAGAAGAAGACATGTACAAGTACAGTGATATCTAGAAATCAATTTGAATCACTTCTGCAGTTTATCAATTTTAGTAAAGATGAAGAAAATGATCCTAATAATAGATTATTTAAAATTATTCGTATTATTGACATCCAGATGATTATTATTACATCCAGATTACATCCAGAATACATCCATTATTACAATCCAGATGGATCATTAACACCATCTCAAGACTGAAGAAAATTTCGATAATATTTGGTCAAACAAAAATGTCATAGATACGAAATAAAAAATTATAAATTATGTGGTAGCGCAGGATATACTTGTTCCTTTCAAATATAAGCGGGGAAAATTGTAATGTCGTTTTGCAAGGATATATCTGACAAAGATAATTGGTATACAAGTGTTGATCTGGCGAAAAAATTAATCCCAATACATACGCATTTAGTGGTTATTCTATGGAAAAAATTGACGAAAAAATCCGCAAGAAGTAGTATTTCAAAAATTAAAACGTGGAGATGTTATGCCTTGGTAAAATAGAAAAGAAGTGAAAGTCTTAAAATGTAAGAAAAAGGGTGATGTATTGTTGTTCTTTACGAAACATTCGGCAAAATGGCTATTGTACATAAAATATCTTATCTATATAAAAATCCCAAAATAGTCGTGGAATAAAAATTAGGGAAATCTTCAATCGATTCATCTCACCAAATGATCGCATATAGTTCACCACTGTGTAGACCACAAAGTGATACAGGAAATTAGCAGTAGAACTGTTATTAAATACATGCATTGTAAATGCAATGTTATTGTTCGAACAGATAATTCGCAGAAACATTGAAATTCCCGATTTTAGAATGAAAATAGTTTCGTATTCAACGAAATGTCGCGAAGGTAAAATTGAGGATTACATTTCTCCACGTGAGAACTTATTGAGAAAATCAACTCATGAAATGAAAAAATGCCCGAAAATTATGATTACTTCGCCACAAAAAATTTCATCGCAAGTGTTTATTCTAACTATTTATATTGAATTTTGTACTAGAACAAACTTTATTGATAGCGTTTAATTTTTCTATACGAGTTCAAACTAGGCAATAATGCTGCGATAACCACACACACCATAAACCAGGTATCTAGGCAGAACACTGTAAAGGAGAGGGAAATTTCATTCTAGAGATTTATCACTACTAAAATGAACTGTGTGGAAGATCGAAGTTGTTTGTGAATAATGATGACT
>NC_066602.1:4238813-4269654 GCF_905475345.1 Vespula vulgaris | reverse complement strand
CTGATGTCTACTTATAGTTTCTCCTCTGTTTAATATTATATAATAAAATCACACAAATATCATGCAATAAAATTAAACAAATAGTATATATTAAAATGAGACAAATATTATACAATAAAATCAGGCAAATAGTATACAATAAAATGAAACAAATATTAGACACTAAAATCAGTCTGAGAGTGATTACACGGAAATTACGGAGGCCTGCTACCTGTTTTAGAAAATGGCCGGTAGAGGCACTCTACGCTCTCATTCGTACGTACACACTTACGTTCACACCCATATGGCGGTGCCCCTGGGATTATGCAAATATGTTGTCATTTATCGATTCTACGTAATATTTAGAAAAATAAGCTGGGCATTACAGATAAACAGGAAAAACCAATCGATTACCTAAGAGAGAGGAACATAAGAAAAATAATTACTTCATATCACTGGATGGTTTTTATGCGATTACTGTGGAATTACGTCGAACCACTGTAAACCACCATAATACGTACTAGAATTTTTGCAAAATTTGTAAGGGTTACATAGAAACGAGCTTTATGGAAATGCTGGTGGTTACGCCGATTTTTCGATAATAACGCAAACGCCCCACGGACTATGCTAATTGCTGTTTATTAAATAACTACGTTAATATCTAGGATTAGTAAGTTGGTGGATGAAGATACCGTGGAAATTACACGGACATCTAGGAATTATGCAAAATTGACAAGCATTTTGACAAGCGTTAGGTAAAAACAAATTTATTCGCTTATGCGGACACTATGACGTTACGCCTGACGCTCGGAGGCCACCTAAATACGTTCTAGGATTGACGACAAATCTATGAGGATATACAGAAATGCTGCACTTTATGAAGACGCTGGTCGTTACTTGATTCGTAGGAAATAACGAATATGCCCCTGGGATTATGCAACGATGTTGTCGTTTAAGTAACCTCTCTAGAATCTAGGGAAATAAGATGGGTACTACGGATAACCTAGAAATTACGTCGGTATATTAGTAATTATTGAAGACAGATATTACATAAAAATAAAAAATAAAGCACAAATACTTACTTCAAATCGCCAGTCGGATAAGCCAAAATCTGTAAGGGTTACCCAGAAACGATGAGCTTTATAAAGATGCTGGTAGTTCGTATAGTCTACGTAAATAATGCAACCGCCTCAGGGACTATTCAAAAATGCTATCGACTAAATAACCTCGTTAATATCTAGAATTAATAAGCTGATCGTTACAGATATCCTGGAAATTACACGGTCATCTAGGAGTTAGGAAAAATCGACATCCATTACGGAAAAACAATATACTTGAGCGAAATCACGAGATGGTTATGCGGAAAAAAATGATATTACGGAGAAAGCTCGGAGGACAAAAATATCGTTTAAGTAACCTCGCTAGTATCTAAGAAAATAACCTGGGTATTGCTGATAAACCTAGGAACTACGTCGGTACGTTAGGAATTATTGAAAAACTGAGGGATTACCTAAAAAGAAAACGGACAAATACTTCTAATCACCGGATGGTAAAGCGAAGACAGTGGGGTTATGTCCCACGCTGTAGATTGCGTACTTAGATTTTTGTAAAATCTGTAGGTTACGCAGAAATGCCGGACTTTATGAAAATGCTAGTAGTTACGCAAATTCGTCGGATATAACGAGTGCCCCGCGGATTATGCAAAAAAAAAATGCAGTCGATAAAATAACCTCGGTAATATCTTCGATTAATAAGCCGACAGTTGTAAATACACGGGAACTACACGGTCATCTACGAGTTATCGAAAACCGACAGGAATTTACACAAGTATTACGTACAAAGGCAAGTACTTACGCGAAATCACAGGGTGGTAATGCGGAAAGAATCAGATTACGCCGCATTCTCGGAGGCCACCTAAATACGCCCTATTACCGACGCCAAATCTACAAGGATTACACAGAAACGCTGCATTTCCTGAAAACCCTAGTATTTACGCAGATTCGTCGGAAATAACGCGAGTGCCCCTCAGATTATGCAAAAAAAAAAAAAATGCAGTCGATCATATAACCTCGGTAATATCTTCGATTAATAAGCCGACAGTTGTAAATACACGGGAACTACACGGTCATCTACGAGTTATCGAAAACCGACAGGAATTTACACAAGTATTACGTACAAAGGCAAGTACTTACGCGAAATCACAGGGTGGTAATGCGGAAACAATCGGATTACGCCGCATTCTCCGAGGCTACCTAAATACGCCCTATTACCGACGCCAAATCTACAAGGATTACACAGAAACGCTGCATTTCCTGAAAACCCTAGTATTTACGCAGATTCTTCGGAAATAACGCGAGTGCCCCACAGATTATGCAAAAAAAATGCAGTCGATCATATAACCTCGGTAATATCTTCGATTAATAAGCCGACAGTTGTAAATACACGGGAACTACACGGTCATCCACGAGTTATCGAAAACCGACAGGAATTTACACAAGTATTACGTATAAATGCAAGTACTTACGCGAAATCACAGGGTGGTAACGCGGAAACAATCGGATTACGCCGCATTCTCGGAGGCTACCTAATACGCCCTATTACCGACGCCAAATCTACAAGGATTGCACAGAAACGCTGCATTTCCTGAAAACCCTAGTATTTACGCAGATTCGTCGGAAATAACGCGAGTGCCCCACAGATTATGCAAAAAAAAAATGCAGTCGATCATATAACCTCGGTAATATCTTCGATTAATAAGCCGACAGTTGTAAATACACGGGAACTACACGGTCATCTACGAGTTATCGAAAACCGACAGGAATTTACACAAGTATTACGTATAAATGCAAGTACTTACGCGAAATCACAGGGTGGTAACGCGGAAACAATCGGATTACGCCGCATTCTCGGAGGCTACCTAAATACGCCCTATTACCGACGCCAAATCTACAAGGATTACACAGAAACGCTGCATCTCCTGAAAACCCTAGTATTTACGCAGATTCTTCGGAAATAACGCGAGTGCCCCACAGATTATGCAAAATAAATGCAGTCGATCATATAACCTCGGTAATACCTTCGATTAATAAGCTGATAGTTGCAGATACACATGAAAGTACACGGTCATCTACGAGTAAAACCCTAGTATTTACGCAGATTCGTCGGATCTAACGAGTGCCCTACGAATTATAAAAAAGAAAAAAGAAAAATGCTGTCGTTTCAATAACCTAGCTAGTATCTACGAAAATAAGCTGCTTAGAGTATTCTACGAATAACGCAGCTGTTAAGAATGTCAAAAAGAAAAACCTCCGACAAGCATTATGAAAAAAGAAAAAAGTACTTTCGACAAATCTCGGGATCGTTATGTAAAAATACGTTACGCTACGTTACACTAGGGCTTTCAAATCGTGCAAAGGTTTCGCAAAATCGCTTGGCGTTGTAAAGAAGTTGGACATTGCAACGATTCATCGGAAGTACCCCTGGGACTATGCAAATATTCTGTCGCGTAAGTAACCCATCCAGTATCATGGAAAATAAGCTAGGGCTCTAAATACCCTCCAAATTACTATATACGCGAAGAATTACGCGACGAATAGAGATCACGTTAAAAAAAAAAAATATGGTCGATAACTAAGTGATAATGTGGAAACGTTAGAGTTAAGTAGACACGCTAAAATGAAGCTAAATACACGCCATGGTTTACACAGAGACGTTAGGCTATATAAAAACGCGGATTCTTCGGATAAAACGAAAATATCCCGAACTATGAAAAAAAAAATGCCGCAGTTTAAATAACTTCGCTGGTACCTAGGAAAATGAGCTGCGGGTTGCAGATACTATGCAATTTACGCAACACGCGTAGAATTACGGAACGAACATAAAGGCATTAAGTGAGAAAAATACTTACTGCAAATCGTTGGGTCGCGTCTGGATTACACCGAAGTTAGACCACAGAAGTTCGGCTGAATACACGCAAAGGTTTACACAAAATTTGTAAGGATTATATAGATACGGTGGGCTTCATACAAAAAAAAAAAAGAAACTACTGATTACGCGCATTCGTTCAAAACGACGCAATGCCCTTAACATTATGCAAAAAAAAATACCATCGCTTCAGTAATCTCGATAGTATGTAGGTAAATAAATAACTCCGAGGTTGCAGATAACCTGAAAAAGACAAAACTCTGGGTGTCCACGTCGGACGTTGCGAAAAATCGATAGGACTTACGTGTAAAAAAACCATACCTTGCCAAATGGATACTTACGCCAAACCACGTAGTGGGCGAAATCGCTGCGTTGCGTCTGGCAGAGCCAGAGAATTTACCTAAATAAGGGTTAGGGGTTTACGCAATATTTCTAAGGGTTACGCCAATCTGTTCGGAATTACGCAACACGCTTAATTACGCACGAATGGATTCACGGTAGTTGAAACGCTCTACCATGCCCTAAAATTTCCGGTACACGCGTTGGACCGCGTTGAACCGCGCTAAACCTAGATCATTTTTATTTTTTGTCGTTTTACAATCATTTAAGCAATGTACGCTACATATGTACGCTCGGTAGTATCAAACTAATATTTACAGAATACAACCCCGCCGCTCAAGCTTTATACCGCTCGTAGTACGTAGAAAATAATTTTAATCGAACGTTTCGCAGAACAGAAATCTGCTTACATACTGCCTTCCTTTTTTTTCGACGCTTTCTTATTACAATGATAAAAATATTTTTTCTTTTTTAGTATATGAGCATTTCAATTATTCGCGAAGCTGGGGTCACGCGATATCCTAAGAATTGTCTAAAAAGATGTTTGTTGTTACGGATAAATACTGGACGACGGTTTTCGATACGCCCAACGGTGGTCTAAAATTCTCTTAACGCATCAAATTTATGTATGCTTTCTATCACTTTACAATTATTTAAACAATTTTACAATATACGTTTGTTCGGTATAAAATTATAATTAAACGATAATTCTCTCAACGCATCAGAATTTATGTATACTTTCTATTAGTTTAACTAATTATTTGAACATTCTATACTATACGTTTACTCGAGTTAAAATTATATTTAAATATTTTTCTCAACGCACCATTGTTTATATACGCTTCTTATCACTATACAATTATTTAAACGGTTTACAATATACGTTTGTTCGATATAAAATTATACTTAAATAATAGTTTTCTTAACGCACCCAAGTTTATGTATGCTTTCTATCACTTTACAATTATTTAAAGAATCTATAATATACGATTGGTCGATATAAAATAAGATTTAAACAATAATACAACCGCTTAAACGTTGCACCGCACGTAATATCTTGTGAAGTATAAAACAATTTTATGTTAACATTCCGGAAAGAAAAAATCAACTGATGTACTACCTTCCAATTGAAGTTTCATTTTTTCAACGCTCTATAAACTCCAACAATATTATAACAATGATTCTAACAAATTTGTTTCTATCTTGTAATTTTTCGTAAAACATCGCAATTATGCGCAAGACTAAAGCAGGGGAATCGTTTGAAATGCTGGTGGTTACGCAAAACGCTGAGAATTGAACAGAATACGACGTTAGGGATTGCACAGGTACGCTGAGGGTGTCGCAGAAACGCTCAGGGTATCATGCAAGATCGCTTAGGGTATCCAAGGTACGCTCAAGGTAGTGTCGCAGAAACGCTCGGGGTGTCGCAGAAACGCTCGGGGTGTCGCAGAAACGCTCGGGGTGTCGCAGAAACGCTCGGGGTGTCGCAGAAACGCTCGGGGTGTCGCAGAAACGCTCGGGGTGTCGCAGAAACGCTCGGGGTGTCGCAGAAACGCTCGGGGTGTCGCAGAAACGCTCGGGGTGTCGCAGAAACGCTCGGGGTGTCGCAGAAACGCTCGGGGTGTCGCAGAAACGCTCGGGGTGTCGCAGAAACGCTCGGGGTGTCGCAGAAACGCTCGGGGTGTCGCAGAAACGCTCGGGGTGTCGCAGAAACGCTCGGGGTGTCGCAGAAACGCTCGGGGTGTCGCAGAAACGCTCGGGGTGTCGCAGAAACGCTCAGGGTGTCGCAGAAACGCTCAGGGTGTCGCAGAAACGCTCAGGGTATCGCAGAAATGCTCAGGGTATCGCAGGATCGCTTAGGGTGTCACGCAGAAACGCTTAGGGGTGCGCAAAATCGCCGAGAATTACGTAGAACGTTGGAGCTTAAGCAGATTTAAAGAAGCAATACGCACGAAGGAGAGGCGAGTCTTCTTTCGGTTCGGTAAAATGAAGGAAGCGTTGTTTTCTTGCTGATTTTAACCCAATGGAAGATTCTTCAAGATTCCATCCTTCGTTATTGCTTCCATCGCATCTTCCTGGCTCCTTTTCTTTCCTCTCTCATCTTCATATTCATGATAGATCCTAGAGGAAGGAGGCTTTCCTATTTTAGGAAAATAATAAAAATGCAGTATTGAGACCTATAATAAAGTACATGGCGATAAAAAATACTAAAATATCATTAAACAATGCTAACCGTGAGTCGCAATTTTACAAAGACCATTTCCAACTAGAGCGTTGAATTGTTCTTTTATCCGTATCCAAACAGTAGAACGAAATTACAACATGGGCTTCCTAAAAGAAAAAAAAAAAAAAATTAACAAAGTTAATAAAAATAGTGTTATAATAAAAATATCAAAATGTTAAGTATTCCTCATCAGACAAGAGAATAAAGAACCATCTTGCTCTAACGAGCGTGATACTTAGGAACTGCTATCCGGGAATCCACGACCCAATTAACACATATATTTCGATTTAAGCAGTGTTCGTTCTGTCGTATACTATCGACGAAAAGCCTATCGTTTCTATTTCGCAGCGATATTTCAAGAGAGACCATATGATTCGTTGAAATAGTGTTATTTAAGACGCGTTCGCTTACATAGATTTTTTCATCGATTAAAGGAATGAAGTTACGATAACGTTATCCAACTTGAATAAACTTTGAATTATCAGCTACTCGATGTATATTAAATGAAAAATGTAATCGGAAGAAAAATATACTCCGATGTAAAAGTATCGTTAATAGAACACTGTTTAATCGAAGAATGAATGTGTAAACAGATGTCAATTCTGTTCGACTGTAACTAAATTCACCATGCTTATTTCAAGGAACACGGGCCACGATGCATTGTTAACAATAACGGACGAAATCGCAATGCCTATACCCTGAAAAAATAAATGTAGAATTAGCTAAACGTTATCGTAAAGGGTAACGTGAAAATAAATAATAATATATGTCAACTATTGCTTATCAGTTGTCGTCCTGTGTCCAATACCATTGCTTATCATAGATAAGTAAAACTGATGACGAAAATTTTGAACTTCATACTTCTTTCTTTCTATCATCGAAAATAATGATTCCTTAGCTGGTTGTTAGATCAAGGAACGCTTCCTTCCACGATTTAAGTAGCGTTCGTACTGTCAAGATGTCAATTCTGTTCGAATGTAACTAAATTCATCTTGCTTATTTTTAAGAAAACTAGCCACGATGTAATGTCAACAATAACGAAAGAAATCACGTCTACATCCTGAAAAAGTAGATATAGAATTAAGTAAACGTTCTCGAAAATATTATAGTGACAATAAATAACTATTTTTTTCAACTAACGCTTACCAGTCGTTGTGTGTCGAACACCATTTATTATTGTAAATAAGTAAAATTGATGACGAAAATCTGGACGTCATACCTCTTCCATTCTATAATTGAAAGTAACGATGACTTAGATGGTTATGTTACGTTAAGGAACGTAGTAAAATATGTTATATTTCGTAATTGAGCGTGATCGATGTTAATAAATTTACCAGCGAAAATTGTTTTCGATATTCTAGCGGTATATAACATAGGAGTGTACGTTAAATAAAATATTCCAATTACCTGCAATCAACGAGAGAAAAAAGCTTGGTCGTAACACGTGCCAATAATTATTCAAAATGGTGGATTCTGAGGCAGCAAGGGAGCTGTGGACCGCCGCACTTGCGCATTACGTCACCTTTGCAATGGCTTCCCCACGTGCTTGTAACATTTCGATCCATTTGTACGAAAATATCGGAATATTAAAAATATGATATAAATTTTTCAATTTAATATCTCTCAAAATAAAGCTCCTAAGCGTGAAAACTATATTTTTAAGGAAAATGTACATAAGCCTGCATGCAATTACATATTTCTCCTAGATCATTACTATATAATATCTTGTAGAATTTCTTCTAAGATCATATCTAAGTAGAACGCAGGTCTGCACTATTAATGGTCGAAAAAAAGAAAAAAAGAAAAAAAAAAGAATGAAATCAAGAAGATCGGTTTTCTGAGAAACCCACAATAAAATAAACTGTTGAATACAAAACGAAATACAGCTGCAGTAAAAGTATGAATAATTCAAAAATATCTTACGGCTAAAGAACTGTCAACCGCATTACAGCAATCAGGAAACGATCCGTCGAATGATACATCCACTCCGTGATTTAAGCAGTATTCGTTCTATCATGTACTATCAACGAAAAGTCTACAATTTTTATTTCGCAGTGATATTCCAAGACGGACGACGACTCGTTAAAATAATGTAGATTAAGCGCGTTCGCGTACATAGATTTTCCCATCGATCGTCCTCGACGTGAGATCAATTAACGACATCTGAAGCAGGTCTAAAAAATAAGGAGGAGAGTAGAATGTCCTCGGTTATTTTATAATGCTGGACGAAGGCAGAGCAACCAGCGTAAATGCACAGAAAATGGTACGAGACAAATCTCGACCATAAACAAGTGCTCGATAAAAAGTGGGTTGCGTCTAGAAAGATTCAACTGCGCGGTGACGACCGTGCACAACTCCTCCCTATCCTGATGATGTCGATTATTAATCACATGACGACGATGAAGGTTGAAAGAATCCATGTAGAATCCACTAATGTAAAATTAAAGAAATAATGTTACATCAACGTTAATCAATTTGAATGAATTCCGAATTATCAACTATTCCACGTATATAAAACGCACTTCCCAAAAAATGTACAATCGAACAAAAAATATACTCTGACGGCAAATTACTAAAAGAAGTTTCGCTGAAAGAACACTGCTTAATCGAAGAATGAATGTATAAACTTAAACGGAAGACGTCTACTTTGTTGAACTCTAGCCAAATCAATCTTGCTTCTTTCTAGGAACATGGGCCACACTGTGTTGTTAACGCTGACGAACAAATTTACAGAATCTACGCCCTGAAAAGGTAAATATAGAATTAACTAAACGTTCCCAAAAAGATTACAGTGACAATAGCAATATTTTTTAACTACTGCGCACCACTCGTCGTCCTGTATCGAATATCACTTCTTATCGTACGTAAGTAAAATTGATAATCCGAACATCGTACCTCTTCCATCCTATAATCGAAAGAACGATGGCTTAGATGATTATGTTAGGTTAAGGAACGCAGTAGAATAAGTTATATTTCGCAATTGAACGTGATCGATGTTAATAAATTCACTTGTGGAAATCGCGTTTTCGACATTCGATCGGTACATAAAATTAGAGCGTACGTTAGATAAAATATTCTAATTACCTCCAAGAAAAAAGCTTGGTCATAACACGTGCCAATCATTATTCAAAATGGTGGATTCTGAGGCAGCAAGGAGGCTGTGGACCGCTGCGCTTGCGCATTACGTCACCTTTGCAATGGCTTCCCCACGTGCTTGTAACATTTCGATCTATTTGTACGAAAATATCGGAACATTAAAAATATGATATACGAATTTAAAAACTATCTAAATTGATATCAGACTACTCCATACTATGAAAATTAATCGTTTCACTTTAATATCTCTCAAAATAAAGCTCCTAAGCGTGAAAACTATATTTTTAAGGAAAATGTACATAAGCCTGCATGCAATTACATATTTCTCCTAGATCATTTCTATACAATATCTTGTAGAATTTCTTCTAAGATCATATCTAAGTAGAGTGCAGGTGTGCACTATTAATGGTTGAAAAAAAGAAAAAAAAAATGAAATTAAGAGATCGGTTTTCTGAAAAACCCACAATAAAATAAACTGTAGAATACGAAACGAAATACAGCTGCAGTAAAAGTATGAATAATTCAAAAATATCTTACGGCTAAAGAACTGTCAACCGCATTACAGCAATCAGGAAACGACCCGTCGAATGATACATCCACTCCGTGATTTAAGCAGTATTCGTTCTATCATGTACTATCAACGAAAAGTCTACAATTTTTATTTCGCAGTGATATTCCAAGACGGACGACGGCTCGTTAAAATAATGTAGATTAAGCGCGTTCGCGTACATAGATTTTCCCATCGATCGTCCTCGACGTGAGATCAATTAACGACATCTGAAGCAGGTCTAAAAAATAAGGAGGAGAGTAGAATGTCCTCGGTTATTTTATAATGCTGGACGAAGGCAGAGCAACCAGCGTAAATGCACAGAAAATGGTACGAGACAAATCTCGACCATAAACAAGTGCTCGATAAAAAGTGGGTTGCGTCTAGAAAGATTCAACTGCGCGGTGACGACCGTGCACAACTCCTCCCTATCCTGATGATGTCGATTATTAATCACATGACGACGATGAAGGTTGAAAGAATCCATGTAGAATCCACTAATGTAAAATTAAAGAAATAATGTTACATCAACGTTAATCAATTTGAATGAATTCCAAATTATCAACTATTCCACGTATATAAAACGCACTTCCCAAAAAATGTACAATCGAACAAAAAATATACTCTGACGGCAAATTACTAAAAGAAGTTTCGCTGAAAGAACACTGCTTAATCGAAGAATGAATGTATAAACTTAAACGGAAGACGTCTACTTTGTTGAACTCTAGCCAAATCAATCTTGCTTCTTTCTAGGAACATGGGCCACACTGTGTTGTTAACGCTGACGAACAAATTTACAGAATCTACGCCCTGAAAAGGTAAATATAGAATTAACTAAACGTTCCCAAAAAGATTACAGTGACAATAGCAATATTTTTTAACTACTGCGCACCACTCGTCGTCCTGTATCGAATATCACTTCTTATCGTACGTAAGTAAAATTGATAATCCGAACATCGTACCTCTTCCATCCTATAATCGAAAGAACGATGGCTTAGATGATTATGTTAGGTTAAGGAACGCAGTAGAATAAGTTATATTTCGCAATTGTGCGTGATCGTTATTAATAAATTCACTCGCGGAAATCGCATTTTTGGTATTCGTCGCTATATAAAATCTGAGTGAACGTTAGATAAAATATTCTAATTAACTAATAATTCTAATTAACGAGAGGACGAAGCTCGAGTGCAACGCTTGGCACGAGACAATTTAGAATGGCGGATTAAGCGGCAGGAAGGAAGCTATGGACCGTCGCGCGTACGCGTTACGTCATCATTCCAATGGCTTCCCCGCGTGTTTGTTGTTTCGATCTATTTGTATGAGAATATCGAAACGTTAAAAATATGATATACGAAATTAAAAACTATCTAAACGGATATCTTGTTACACCAAACTGTAAAAATTATTCGTTTCAATTTGACGCCTGTATAACTAAACGTTCATGTAGAGACTATTGCGACGATAAAAAATAATCTTTTTCAACTAACGCTTACCAGTCGTCGTTGTGTGTCGTACACCATTTATTATTGTAAATAAGTAAAATTGATGAGGAAAATGCGAACGTCGTAGCTCTTCCGTTGTACGATCGTAAATAACGATTGCTTATATGGTTATGTTAGGTTAAGGAACGCGGTACAATTTACGATTCGCAGTTGGGCGCGACCGATGTTAACAAATTTTATCGGAAAAATCGCGTTTTCGGCATTCGATCGGTATATAAAATAATAGTGCACGTTAAATAAAATATTTTAATTACCTGCAATTAACGAGAGGACGAAGCTTGGTTGGGACACGTGCCACGAACTGATTCAGAATGGCGGATTAAGCGGCAACAAGGAAGCTGTATCGTCGAGCATGCGCGTTACGTCAGCTTTGCAATGGCTTCCCCACGTGCTTGTTGTTTCGATCTATTTGTATAGAAATATCAAAACGTTAAAAATATGATATACGAAGTTAAAAACTATCGAAACGGATATCTTGCTACATAAAATTATGAAAATTAATCGTTACGATTTGATAAAATGTTCGAGTAAGGATTACAGCGATAATAAATAAGAACCTTTTTCGACTAATGCTTACCACTCGTCGTCGTGTGTCCAACACCATTTCTCATTGTAAATAAGTAAAATTGAAGACGAAAATCCAGACGTCGTACCTCTCCCATTCTATAATCAAAAGTAACGATGGCTTGTACGGTTGTTAGGTTAAGGAACGCGGTAGAATAAGTTATATTTCGTAGTCGAGCGTGATCGATGTTAATAAATTTACCCGCGGATATCGCTTTTTCGACGTTCGATCGGTATGTAAAATAATGGTACACGTTGAATAAACTATTCTAATTAACTGCAATTAACGAACGGACGAAGCTCTGTTGCGACGCGTACCACGAAACGATTTGGAATGGCGGATTAGGCGGCAGGAAGGAAGCTATGGACCGTCGCGCGTACGCGTTACGTCATCTTTCCAATGGCTTCCCCGCGTGTTCGTTGTTTCGATCTATTTGTATGAGAATATCGAAACGTTAAAAATATGATATACGAAGTTAAAAACTATCTAAACGGATATCTTGTTACACCAAACTGTAAAAATTATTCGTTTCAATTTGACGCCTGTATAACTAAACGTTCATGTAGCGACTATTGCGACGAGAAATAATAATCTTTTTCAACTAACGCTTACCAGTCGTCGTTATATGTCGAACACCATTTATTATTGTAAATAAGTAAAATTGATGACGAAAATCCGAAAGTCGTAGCTCTTCTATTGTATAACCGCAAAGAACGATTGTTTACACGTTTATGTTAGGTTAAGGAAGGTAGGACGATAATTTACAATTCGCAGTTGAGCGCGATCGGTGTTAACAAATTTTATCCGCTCAAATCGTGTTTTCTGCATTCAATCGCTATATAAAATAATGACGCACGTTAAATAAAATATTCTAATTACCTGCAGTCAACGAGAGGACGAAGCTGGCTTGCGACAAACGCCACGAAATAATTCAGAATGGCGGAGTAAGCGGCAGCAAGAAAGATGTGGACCGTCGTACGTACATATTACGTCATCTTTCCAATGGCTTCCCCACGTGCTTGTAAAGTTTCGATCTATTTGTATGAAAATATCGGAACGTTAAAAATATGATATACGAAGTTAAAAACTATCTAAACGGATATCTTGCTATACCGAACTGTGAGAATTAATCATTTCGATTTGACGCCTGTATAACTAAACGTTCACGTAAAGATTGCAACGATAATAAATAACAATGTTTTTCAACCAATGCTTACCAGTCGTCGTTGTCGTGTGTCCAACATCATTTCTCATTGTAAATAAGTAAAATTGATGACGAAAATGCGAACGTCGTAGTTCTTCCATTGTATAATCGAAAATAACGATGGCTTGTATGGTTGTTAGGTTAAGGAACGCAGCAGAATATATTTCGTAGTTGAGCGTGATCGATGTTAATAAATTCACCCGTGGAAATAGCGTTTTCGACGTTCGATCGATATACAAAATTAGAGCGTACGTTGGATAAAATATTCTAATTAACTGCAATTAACGAGAGGACGAAGCTCGGTTGCGACGCGTGCCACGAACTAATTCGGAATGGCGGATTAAGCGGCAGGAAGGAAGCTATGGACCGTCCCGCGTACGCGTTACGTCATCTTTACAATGGCTTCCCCACGTGTCTGTTGTTTCGATCTGTTTGTATAATAATATGGAAACGTTAAAAATATGATATACGAAATTAAAAACTATCTAAACGAATATCTTGCTGCATCAAACTGTGAAAATTAATCATTTCGATTTGATATCTGTAGAAATAAAGCTCGCAAACGTGAAAATATATTTGTAAGGAAAATGTTCGTGCGCCCGCGTACGATTATTTTTCATATAAATGTGTATTATTTTCGATGTTAGTACGAGGAAAGTATTGATTTTGAAGTTTCTGCTTTTAGAAAGAGAGAGTAACCATCCGATTCGTTCAAAGGTCCGTTTTTGTTGACAGTCCATCGCTCGTTGTTTTATGTTGGTTTACGCCAACGATAAATACAGGTATAATTTTTTAACGATTTTGACGAACGAGATCGCTTCAGAGATGAATATTCGAGTGAGAATACGATTCTTCCGAACTTTCGAATACGCGCTTCGTTTTGTTTGAAAAAATCGTGTCAAAAAGTGATGTTTTCTCGACGATAATTCAGGCATAAAAGTAAAGGATAAGGTTAATTTTAAAATTAGATAGCTTACATCGTCGTTATAGCAAAGTCTTATTGCGCGCACGTAAGTTTGTCTGTTTTTGAATACATACAAAGAGGTTCTTCGTAGAAAAAGAAAGATAACATTAGCATGGATAATAGCTTAAAGGTCCTGTACCTATTGTTTCCGGCAAATAACGAAAGAAAAACCGGTCGAGCGTGATAAATTGTTGTTACCACGTGTGTATATATACATCGTATACAATTCGGAGAATTTGGGAAGTCTTGTAGTGAAAAGTATTTGTAAATAAACGAGGGACGATCGGAGAGATCGACTTTGGCACGACTTTCCTCCATTCGTCGTCCTTACAACGCGTTAGTCGCAGTATTCCTTCCTCTCGGCAGCTGTCTGGACGTGCTTTATCTAGACAAGGCATAATTCTAACAACGCTTGCAGCGCGTAAGTATTCCTAGAGTATTTCTCTTAACTTAATTTACGTTAATAATCCGATTGGTACTGGATATAACTTCGTTAGGAATGATAAAGGCTATGCTAATAATGAAACTAAGTTGCAAGAGATATTCGTAGCGCTTTATTACGGTTCTTTAAACTTTTCCCAGAGCTTCGAAATAATAATGTTTTTGTTACTAACGAATCTGGCAACGAATATACACCTGCTGTTTCATATATATGATCGAAAACTATAATATTAAAACATAAAATAATTGTTTGCATATCCATATTCTAGGACGATTTCCTATCTAACAATAAGCTTGATGCGATGTAAAACTGTTTCGTGTATATATCTATATATAATTGTTTTCTCTATCCCTTTGCTAATCTTTTCCAACGCGTACAATTTTTGGAAATCTAAAAAATGTAACATCGTATTAGACAAAATTAATTGCTTTTGTTAAATTATTGTTGAAATTATTAAAATTAAGTGTTCATATAGGGAATAACCTTATACGAAGGTATGCATAGATGAATGTGTTCATGGGTGTGTGTATGAAAATCGAGTGCAATACGAAATGGCATATATGAACTATAATTAATGGCAAATTATTAATAGATGCATCGTTAAAAAGTGAAAGTACCGATACTGTAAAAATAAAACGAAGAAAATAATTCCAAATAGAAAGCACAGAAACCACAGAAGATGCCAATTTTATTTTTGCGGATATTTTTTAAACGAAACGATGCTACGACCTGCATACATTCAAGCACGAAAATTGCGTTTTCTTCGATCGATTAGTGTATAAAATAAGACATTAGTACGTTAGAAAAAATATTTAACCTGTACCACAAAAATATCGCAACCCGTACAATAAAATAACCTTTGTGGACCGTCACGCATGCGCATTATGTCAATGGCATTACCATGCACTGGCTTCCCTACGTACTTGTTATTCTTAAAGTTCTTACGACGAAAATATTAATTTTGAAGTTTTCACATTTAAAAGGACTGTCCGAGTCATTCAAGAGTCGTTTTGCATAGTAGATTCACCTCATTTTTCTGTGGAAACAGTAAAATACTCGCATATATTACTGGTATGCATATATATATTATTGTGTATTAATATTTTGATTTGTGTGGATTCGTAATTCGATTGTTTCTCACATAATTATAAAATATTTTCGATGTTTTATTTTCACAGCAGACTGCTGATTTATTATAAAAAATTTGCATATTACAATATTTTGATTGCTTCTTATTTAATTTTAAGATGTTTTATACTTATTATTGGTATATTATTTTGATTGTTTCTTATTTAATTATAAAATGCTCTTGATGTTTTATGTTTACAGTCGATAGCTGATTTATTATATAAGATCTGCGAATTATTTTGTTTATTTTTTTATTTAATTATGAGGTATTTTAGATGTTTCGTGTTCACAGATAGCCATAATCTTTACGTCATGTAAAAAAATTGCGTAATATATGTAGTGCAAAAAGAAAAACAAATTAGCCGATCTTTAATCTTACGAAAGGTTAAATTACTTCTGTTGCATTTTTGATAATGAGTGTACACACACTGTGTGTATATATATATATAATAAAGGCAAATCAAATCCCAGGATAGAATAGAATAAGAAGATATTAAATTGCATTTATATTGAGGATCCATTTATAAAGTATTACACAAAGTGTTATCGATATACTTGCAACACATAAAAATACACAGACACATACATTTACTTTTCAGATACATTTACAATATACATGTCTTCTTTGAAGTCCAATTTCTATTTTTTCTGTTTTTTGTTTAATTAATTACTTAATAGCTTCTATCCATATTTCATTAAGTTTTGCTGAAAATTTAATTATAACGTTTTCACTAGAAAACTTATCTATTAATTCATTGGCTTTACTATATGCTAAAATAGGACATGGCGCACATATGCGTTCGTTAATAAATCGTTTCTTTTCATTTTTTATGTCATCAAGCTTTTTTAATAAGAGCATATCATCATCTTCACTATTTATATTTTCATCTACCTTCTGTGTTTTACCTATAATACAATACAAAGTAAATTAAAAAATTGTGCATTTCATTATTTATAGATATTGAATAATAACAACAATATTTCATTATATTAATTATACCTAAATTGGAAACTATTTGAGCCTCTAATTTCGTGATTTCGTTGGTTAATGACCAATATCTGACTGTTTCTTTTTCAAGAATGTCTTCAAGTAGTTCTTCTATTAATTGTATTATTTGAATACTTTGATCATTTATAGATAGGTTATTACTATCATCTAAAATCCAATTCAAAAGTCCAATGCACAAATAAGCGCGTAAACTTTTAGATAGAGAACATTTTCGTGCATAAATACTCTTCTCTTCTGTAGGACTTTTGTTATCTAAATTAGTAAGTACTTTAATAAAAGAACTTCCATGATTTACTATATATTTACGATGTAGTATTTCAAATTGAGAAATAATACTTAATGCATTGATCAAATGAGTTAATTGTTTTTCCATTGAATCACAAATCATTGCCATTGCTAATTGGCCACTAACGTTTATCCACAACTGAAACAGAGTATGAATTCAAATTTATTTTAACTTCAACATCACGATTATTTCATGAATATACTTACTGTTGCTTGATTATCAATAAGATTACTGAAGCTATATTGACACAGATCATCGTAATAAGCTTTATATTCTTCACGATGATCTTCAAAAATCTGTAATATACCATCCTCGAGTTCACCCTTTAACCAAGTATAGATTGTACTTTCTTCTATTTTTTTTTCTAATATCTTTTTTAATTCCTTAAACACCTTTACTTGAACTTCTAAATACTGTAAATTTATACTATATGTTATATCACCATAATCAAAAATTCATAAAATGTATGCTCTTTACCTTAATATGTGGAAACTTCAAAATTATATTTTCTGCGAGAGATGTATCTGAATTTTTTAAAGCTTCCATTATGGCCTGTTCTACTAATGATTTGCTTAAAACACTCTCATTAGATAGCAACGCTAGCTTAGCAGCTATTGTCAAACTTTCTACATCTTTTCTACGTGCTAATAAGGAGGCTGCTTCTGAATAAGCTCCTAATTTTACATAACTGAAATTAATAATAATAGACAATTATCGTGTGTAATGAAGTAACAAATTTGTATAGCATACCAATGAGCTGCAGCTTCAAAATGACCTTTTTCAAATTCATAATTTGCCCAATTTTGTAATATTGTTTTTATCATTATGTCATTAGAATCTAATTTAGATTTAGCAAGACAATAGGCTTCTTTAAACATTCGTACATTTTGAAAAACATCTATAGCTTCATAAATCTTATGGATGCAAAGTAAGTATGACACTGCCTTGGTTGGATTTGATTCAAGTATCAATTGATTTGCATATGCTTCACACATTTCACGCCATGTCCTAAAATATGAAAGAATAAGAATAACTTTAATAAAAAATAAATTTAACGAGTAAAATTAAAAATCAGTATTTATTCTTAATTTAATAAATAAACACAACTAACTTCATTGAAAGACTTGGCGAAAGTGAAATTAAAGTATCATTAAGACGTTTTTCTTTAACAGCAATTTCTAAATTTTCTTTAAGATTATCATGCCACATATTAATCTCTGTCACCGCAGTATGATTCCCCTGAGCGGTAAGTACGGATTCTGAAAAGAATGATAATAATTATTACTACATATTTTAATATTTTATGTCTATAATATATACTCACTTTCATTGTTAATAATATCAGAAAGATTTGTATCTTCAGTAAACAAAGAAGGTAATCCAGCATTTTCTTTTAGTTGTTGTTCTGAATTTAAAAAACTTTCTTCCTCTTTAATAAGATATTTAATAGATTTAAGGATAGCAAATTTGTTGTTCATTATTTTTGAGTACGTTGGAAAATATGAACTTTTTTCTGGAGTTTTCTTTTGTATCTCCTTTGCAATAGCCATTGATATCTCTATAATATGAAATATGTTATAATTATTTTATAACTTTAGGTCGCTATAATCTTTATTCAATACCTGTTTTAATTGTTGCAGATTCCGAAGTTTTATTTATTGCTTCTATAACTGTTTCTGAAGTATTTTTATTATCGACATTAACGTCATTTATCGTTGTATTATTATCTTCGTTTATTTTTTGTTTATTCTTTTTCGATTTAGATTTTTTTGAACTAGACTTTTTTTCAGGCAGTAAGACTGACTGAGATGATATTCTCCACAAACGTAATGTAAAATCTGCTGATCCTGTTATTACCAGATCTGGATCTAAGGGACTCCACATACAACAATAAATAGGTCCACAATGATCTGTAAACGTTGCTATCAGTTCTTGTCTTTCGACATTCCATACCTGATACAAAAATAATCAATATAAAATACACTTTACACTTAATTAGTACTCCTGCAATCAAATGGAATACAGACACACACACACACACACACACAAATACCTGTGCTGTACAATCATAACTACTTGAAACTAAGTATCCACTTAAATGTGGACTCCATGCTAAACCAACAATTTTGTTACTATGGCCATTCAATGTTGCAACGATTTTGTTAACAGTTCTTGAAGGTATTCTTTCAGTATCATTTACTTTATCATTTGATCCCGTAAATATATTTGCATCATTTATTTTTTCGAAAAGGTCTGAAAGATCAAGTACAGTTATTGTAGTTGCATTATAGGCAACAGCTATATAATTTCTAAGTGGAGAGTATGTTAAATCCGTTGCGGTACTATCAGGATGCCATATTAAACAATGTACTCCTATATTCATAACACTAACTGAATGACCAAATTCTTTAAGATCGCGATTATAAAATAGGATCGTCCTAAAACAAAATAAAGTTCATAGCTATTGGAAGTATATAAATCTTTTTACTTTCACCTTCAGAAAAATTTACCCATTTTGAAGTCCTACTGCTAAACATGAGAAATCTGGTTTCCATGATACTTCTGTGCATTTTTTCCCAAGTATAAGTGTTGGATCTATAAAAAATAATAAAAATTAATATCACCATAATGAAACAAAATGTATCACAATTATATTTTTACCTTTGTTTGGTTTATCCGCATCATAACATACAAGATCGCCTTCCCCGCAAGAATACAAGGCATGATCTTTAATTCCTGGATATGGTCCCCATTGTAACGTATATACAGTCTTTCTGTGATATTGCCTGTATAGAGTTGGCGCTTTATTACCATTTATATCAAACATGCCAATACGACCTTCCGCAGTTCCATAAGCTATCAAGTTTTCTTTTACTGGATGCCATGCAATCTGAATATTATATTATTACTTTATGATATTTTTAAAGAAATTAATTGTGATCATATAATACAATGTATAAAAGAAACTTACAGATCTTATATTGCCTTTTATTTTTTGCCATAACACAGTAATGTCAAAAGAAGTTTCATGTGCTTCAGATAAATTCCAGATACGTAACATTGTATCACCTACGCCAAACGCGATTCGTGAAGTATCCACAGGACAAGGAGCTACGCAATAGATAAATCCACCTTGAGTAGGAATATTATACTCTATTTCATGATCGTCTTTTTTTATATTACAACAAATAATCTGACGATCTTGAGCTAATGTCCACACTGTAATTCTGAACATTTTACATAAATTTATTTTTACTATCAAATCTATTTATAATCATAATCTACTTATAACCATATTCTTTACTGACCTGTTTTTTATTCTCCAACTATCATTAATAGTTTCATAAACGTATGGTACTATAACAATAGAAAATAATGTTCTATTGTGACAAGCATGAACCACCTTACAAAGAGGTTTATTTTTATTTAGTGTTTTCAAATCCCAAGCAAGAAGTTCTCCCCAAAATGAACTAGTAAGTAAAAGTTTCGGTTCTGCCCAACAAACAGAAATCCAGTTACCAGTGGATACATTTGACTTACTTCGATGTTGACGAGAGTCAAGTGGTGCATTTGGAAGAGTAATCTCCAATTGGTATCTACCATCTCCACCAGCTCTCCATAAAAATATAGATTTATCTTTTGCACCAGAAGCCAAGAGCAAATCTCTACTATTTTCATTATTTAGAATATTATGTTCTACGGGGCACCAAGATAGACTAGATATTTCTGTATCATGGCCTCTTAATTTATATCGTATAGAACCTGTTCCATGCGTATCGACAATATAAACCAACCCAGCTTTAGAACCTATGGCTACAAGATTACAGTCATGTGGACACACAGATAGACAAGTTGCTGTCAATTTTCCTAGCGAAATTGGATAACAAGTATTGAAAGATA
The DNA here is from genome assembly GCF_905475345.1 of Vespula vulgaris. Classification (NCBI taxonomy): domain Eukaryota; kingdom Metazoa; phylum Arthropoda; class Insecta; order Hymenoptera; family Vespidae; genus Vespula; species Vespula vulgaris. The sequence continues at coordinate 4,248,545 of NC_066602.1, read as the reverse complement.
CGTTCCAAGATATCAGTAAACCATCTGTACTAATACAATATATTATATTAGGATCTTTAAAGCACCAGTCAACTCCTATAACATTTTGTTTTGTCTAAAAAATCGAAAGTATATATTATTTATATAAGCATAGTAACGATAATTAAAGTTTATATTACAAACATTGAGTCACATACATCTTGATATGAGTAAGCCATAATTGTAGAGAGATTATCTAAGTTCCATATTCTCACTGTAAATTCATCACCACCAGAAACTAGTAGATTTTTATCTTCTTGTCCATACTCGGGCGAAAAAGCTAACGAAGTAACTCTATCTATATGAGCATCTTTAATGATAGAGTAATTCAATATTTTGTTTTCTTGTTGACGCTTTGCAATTATAATAGCATTTCTAGCACCCCATGCGATAGTTCCATCTTTGGAACATGTAAAAATACTGTTCAAGTACCAATTGGGAGAAGGTGGTAAAGTTACTTCGTTCATTTCCTATAGCTGAAATTGGATTAAAATTTTATTAATTGATTATTTAAATATCTAAAATGTCATAATATATTTGTATATACATTGTTACTTTATAAATTTTATGTTTTTATTTTAAATATTATGTCATAATTTTATTTTATATATATATATATATATATCTTTTTTTCTAAGAAATTCATCAAATGTGTAATATCCAAACATGATTATTTACAATTGATAAAAAAGAACTATATTTTATATCACAATTTTACAACTAATTATAACTACATTCTATAATTAGAATTTTATTCTTTTTTTTTATATATGTATTTTTATGATAAAATAAAACTCGTATTTCAAATTAACGCAACCTTAGACATTAGGCGGTTTTTTCTTTGTAAAATAAATTTCTCTTTACTATTTATTGTGCAACTGAATGATAATAATCACAATTTCTTAGATACATACCTGTTATTATATACTGTAGTCTAGTTTTCAGTGAATTTGACACAAGGTGCAACAATGACAATAAACTTTATTACGCTCTTTCTCTCTAGAATTCACATGTGGATCATGTGCGCTCGATGACAAACCAAACAGAGAAGGATCGCGCGTGTTTTTGTATCTATAGTCTCTATCTAGGGAAATTTCCTGTCGCACATTAAGCGCCCTCTCTTTTAGATGCTTGTGTAATATTAGTGATTTCTTAAAAATCTAGGCGATATGTAGGAGACCATAAATCAAGTAGAGTTAGGTATTTTAATATTCTTTGTTGTATTTTTTCATTTCACGATGTAGTGCTTTTTTACAATTACAAAAATACTTAAATCTTAGCTATACTTAACATTTACACAACGAAAAGAAAAAAAACCTTATTATAATATTTTGATTATCAGAAAAATTTTATCAACATAGTTATATAAGAATAATCGAATTTTTCAATTTACTTGCTCAATTTGCTCAGGATACGTCAATGCCATGCGGAATAGAGTACACAGAAAAGTTAAAGCTATATATATTGTACTTTATATTATCCTTTACACACACACACACATGTAGTATTTTTTCATATGAAACTAAGTTTAATCGATTATATTGTATATCACAATTGTTAATTGTTAAAATGTTGTGCCTTTTCGAATTACTTTGCTTACTTGATTTTTCACGTTTATTAGCGTGTCGTACAAATAGAAGTTATATAGATATTGAAAAATTATAACGGGTCGTTAAAAATTCAATAAATTATCTTTATTGTTAGTAGCTTTAATCGTAAGACCAAAGTCTAATATTCGAAATCATCTCTACTATTAAGCGAGATCGTTTGCTTGCTCGGATAATTAAATCATTAAATATAACCTAAACTAGAGGTTAACAATCTTCTTCTCTGTCACGAGATGCACGATCGGCCATCGTTGCCGTTTTAAATAAATACATGACGTCCATTATTCCCCACACTACGTCACATGGGTCACGTGAGATAAATTATACGTTATAATACGTCGTTGAGTTTCTAACCTAATCTAAGCCTAAATGTCTTCGTACATATATGTGAGGAGGTACGATGTAAGAGACGTAACCGTAATACATAATGCCATTACATACACACGACTTTATAAACCATAAGCTTCGACCACCACGAAGTTATCATCGAAGAAATTGCGCAAAAATATCATTTTTATGTCCAATAATACTTGCGGATAAGCAACAAATGAGAAATACGTAATTTTACCGTTAAAACAACATTTCTTATTTTTCGAGCGAACGAAAATCACAGTTACAAAGCGAAAAGAGATATACTTTGGAAGAAAAAAAAAAAAAAACAGAAAAATAAACAGAAAAAATGTAAATATTTGAAAACAATGTAGCAAGCATTCCTTCACAGTTCGTTGATATGGCCATTCGACGAATTCAGAGAAAAGAGAAATAATGAGAAATGATTGATCCGTATATACAGATTAAGATCTTAAACGAAGTTTCTTTCTTAATATTTTTCTTAAAAGAAAAAAAAAAAAAAAAAATAGGATCATAAAATAGGATACGAATAAAAAAGTACATCCGTGTACAACACAGTGCAACAGCTAGTGACTCTGTCCATATATACGTGAGTGCATCTCGTCGATAGGCACCGATAAACAGAGAGAGAAAGAGAAAGAGAAAGAGAGAGAGAGAGAGAGGGGGGGAAGTGAGAGGGAGAGAGAGAGAGAGAGAGAGAGAGAGAACTTATAAAGCAAACTGATAAAGGCAGCTATCGTTCAGTCTCGATCCGCGCGTTCTCGGTCATTGCTGTTAGAATAATCATGTGTTTCTTTAAAACGTTTCATCTATTGCTAATATAAAAAAAATTTACAGCAAAAATTTTTGAATTCGACGGAGAGAGTTTATGCCGTGCTAAGAAAATATTATCAGACCGAGTCTGAACGATTACGGACGAACGAGTAGATTGACTAAAAGAAAGAAAAAAAGAATAGAATAAAAAAATAAAAAATAAAACAAAAAAAGAACAGAAAACAGGAGAGAGCTTAAGCAAACGATATAAACGAGTAAAAGATATTTCATTAGAAGCGAAAGCGAAGACCGTCATTTCTCAGGTGAGTCGTTTCTGATTGACTAGCATCGTATACATCCCCCCTCCCATCGTATCTCTCTCGACGCCGCCTTTGCCACCACCATTTTTTGGCGCAAAATTTAAAAATAATCTCGCGAATCTGGAGAACACGAGGAACTCCTATCGAATTAAAAGTAGTATTCCATCATATGTATTTTTAATCGGAGATGCGTATTTTATTTCTTGTTTTCTTGCGATAGTAAATCGATCAGCATCAGCATGACTCCGCTAAAATCCGATCGTTTAATTTTCTTTCTCACTTTTTCTATCTCTTTCTCTCTCGTTTCTTTTTCTTTTTTTTACAACGAATCTCGATCTAGCATATATATATATATATATATATATATATATATATATATATATATATATATTACCACAAAAAGAGGAGAAAAAAGTGGCGAGCTACGCGCCTGATCGAGGCTATGTAATATTTGTGACGATATTGCTTTTCATTTACCCGTTTGACTTTATCAGAAATCAACGTTCTTCTTCTTCTCCTTCTCCTTCTTTATATGTATCTCTATTATTTTTTTCATCGCTTATCGGCTCGGCGTGCAATAAGTCGATTTATGTAATTCTCTTCGCATACTTTTGTGGAACGATAATTGGAGAAATTGTTATTTTTCTTTCTTTCTTTCTTTTAGACCATGGAGAATTACACGTCGGATTCGAGTGATTCCGATGCGAATACAAGAACATTGGATCTATCATACCTGATGTTAGACTCACATATATTGGACGAACATTTTGTTACGGTAAAATGTCCTGAACACGTGGACACCATTTTGGTCCATCAAAATCGTATAAATGATCTTCCACCGAGCATTATCCGATTCACAAATTTGAATTCTTTGGACATATCGAATTGCGGATTGAATCGACTTCCGGATTTCCTTGGTGATTGTCCATTGACCTGTTTAATCGCAAAACATAATAATATTTCGAACGATTCCTTGCCAAAGAGCTTTGAGAATTTACCGGGTCTACGTGAGCTCAATTTAAGTGGGAATAGACTACGAGAATTTCCTGAACAAATACTCGATCTAAACGGTCTCAAGTATCTCTATCTCGGTGGTAATCATATTACCGAGATCAACAAGGATCTATGGAAGTTGCAACGGTATCTTCTTACATCATTTTTTTTTTTAAGAAGGAAACAACGAATTAAGAAAAAAGAAAAGAATAAAAATGAAAATAAAGGAAATACGCGTATATTGGATGCTTCGATCCAAGTTAAAATAGTAATTTTTTTCTTCTTTTTTTTTTTAATAGATTGCAGGTACTTTCGATGGGAGGTAACAGATTGACCGAAGTTCCTTCAACATTAGGTCAATTAAAATCATTACAAGCGTTGATACTGTGCGACAATATGCTGGAGAGCTTGCCGAGTTCAATAGCGAATCTAACGAATCTCAAATCGCTTTTACTTCACAAGAATAGATTGAAGACACTGCCAACGGAAATTATTACGTTGAGATGTTTGACAGAGGTTTCATTTAAATTTAATTTATATTCATGTACAGAGTAAGTTCTATTTCGAATTAAAAACCTTTTGGATTGGAACATTTGAAAAAAAAAAGAATGTGATATATGGAGATTTTTGTTTTTCGGTTCATTAGCTAGAAATACCAAGATCATTCTTTCGTTCGTTCGTTCGTTTTTCTTTTTGATTTAATAGAACGATATCGTTTATGTTATCATATTATTATAATAATTGATAAGAAAAGAAAAGAAAAGAAAAGAAATTTGATGGAAAGAAACTTTCTATCGACTTTGAAATATACTTGAACGAAAAGAAATAACGTTTCTAACGACGCAATTTTGTTCTCTACTATTTTTTCCTATGTTATATCACTCGATCCAAGAGAGAAATAATCAGGTTTTTCGTTTTAAATGGAACACTCTGTATTCTCTATCAATCTCTCTCTCTTTTTAAAACTAACGTCGCTCGGACTATAACGTGCGTTCTTATCGCATGGTTTATTATCTTTAGTAATAAATACCTTATATACAGCTAATGTACGTACGTACATATGTATACATAAATAAATATGTATGTACATGCGTATAGATAGATTGAAACAAGTGTATTCTCTCTCTCTCTCTCTCTCTCTCTCTCTCTCTCTCTCTCTCTCTCTCTCATATTTCAGCTTTCTCTAAGAGACAATCCTCTCGTGGTTAGATTCGTATCGGACATGACGCACAATCCCCCATCGTTATTGGAACTGGCCGCACGGGTTATTAAAACGAACAATATGCAATACGACGAGGAACACATTCCTAGAAATCTCGTGGAATATTTGAACAGTGGACACCGTTGTGTCAACCCCAAGTGTAAAGGTCAGGGAGTATTCTTTCTCGATGTTTGTCATATTACAAAGATTACATATGCTCTTTCGCCATATGCTATCATATTATGTTATATTTATACAGAGATGTGTAATTTCATCTAATTAGAATATGCATGAAATATCTTCATATACCGGTGCTTTTTTTTTTATAATAGGAGAAAAAGAAAAGAAAAAAAGAAAAAGAATAAACGTCGAACGAAGAAAGAAATTGTTTGATTTCAAAGATTAATAAAAATATATCGGTCCATTTAGAAAAAAAAATCCGATGACCTCGAAGACTCGAAGATTCATTACCTTCATAAAAATTTTGTGTTTTTAGTTTCAAAAAACAGCCAAGATATTTTAGATGTAAATGTTAGGCGACTCACCTTGTATATCTATCTCTTTCCGTCTCTTTCGTACATACAAGTACACATACAATTACGTTATTCTCTCCCTCTCCCTCTCTCTCTCTCTCTCTTTTTCTCTCTATCCTAATCTTTTCTTTATCCAAATATATTTCATTATCTATGCTCTTTTAATACAGGTGTATTTTTCAACAATCGTGTCGAACACGTTAAGTTCGTCGATTTTTGTGGAAAGTATCGTTTGCCATTGCTTCAATACCTCTGTAGCAGTAAATGTATCGGACCTCGTGATAGTGAAGAGGAAGTTGTCAGCGGAGCGATGATAAGGAAGGTACTCCTTGGCTGATGACCATGAAAATAGTTCTGGTACAGCATCTCTGGCACTTACATTTTTCGTACAATCTATTTGTGTCTTACTGTGGGAAAGGACTGTGAAAAAGTACCTATCAATGGTGAACATATAGAAAAGCTAATAAGCAGGTGTGTTTTTTTTACAATGTTAATAATAGGTTCAAATACGACAAGATGGCGCGCGCGCGTGCACGCGTGCGCGTGTGTGTGTAAATTAAGAAAAATTACCGACCTATCTGATCTTTTGTTTTTTTTTCTTGTTACTTTTTTTCGGACGAGGTAATATCGGTGCAAAGTATCTCAACTATGTGTCTATATGCGTGTGTGCGTGCAACCGTTATTGATCTACATCATAAACGAGGGTGTTAATAATAATTATCATTCGTACGCTTTTGCAACGACACGTTTGAAGTAAATAGCATCTTTGTCAACATTATTGTTAATATTTTATTGTTAAATAAACCACAAAAAATGTACAATAATAATAGTATTATATAGAGCCTTCGTTAACGGAGGCGATCGATTCTCGCTTAAACACATTCAGCAATATGCTACAAGTATGATATCGACTATATAATCATTGTAAAACTAAAAACAGATAATTAAACGGAGCGAAACGAACGGTAGGTATTTTTTTTTTATTTATAGTTATTTATATTTATAGAACATCGGTAATTATAATAATCGCCATAATTGTAAACATAGTAATCGTAATAAGAGTTTACTACTTTTATTTACGCATAGTGTAATCATCATAGAATTACCTATACATACATATATATATTTATATATATATATATATATATATATATATATATATATATATATATGCACTTTTGTATTTATATAATACATACATATATATGTATGTACATTCTTCAGGCTTCTCTCGTACCACGTGCTTCTGCCAAAACAACGTTGCCCTGAAGACATATCTCCTTCCCCCTGTACTCTTTTCTCATTTTTTTCATTTTTTTCCCTTTCTTTCTCTCCCTTTCTATCAGTCGCATACACACACGCACGCACGCGCGCGCTCACTCGAACACACACGCACATACACGCACACACACACAATCATCTACTCGTACTGTTACCACTTTTACACGTCTGAGAGACGTTCTTTAACACGCTTCTCTAGCAAACACGTAATTATAGCCAAAATAATCGGCCCCATTCATTTTCTCTCTTCAATTTCGCCCTTTTCCTCCTCTCCCTTTAACCCGTCAACCTCCCCGCCCCCTCATCTTCTACTTTTCCGATCGTCGATATTTATCGATGATTATTCCTTTCCTTTTTTTGTTATTTTTAATTAGCGCGCGTATATCTCATAGGCGTGTGTACATGTGCGTGTGCGTGCGCGCGTGTGTGTGTATGTGTGTGTCTTTCTATCTGTATGTCTGCATGTATCCATATAATGTTTTTTTATTTTTTTTTCATGGTAGTAACTAGCACTACTCTTTTTTGTTACATATTTTTTATTTATTTATTTAGTTATTCTTGTTTGCTGTTGTTGTTGTTGTATCTTTATTATTATTATTATTTTCGATTGCGTAGTAAATATTCTTTTTTGTTTTTTTGTTTTTTGTATTTTTTTAATTATTATTATTATTTTACGTGTCTCTATGTATATTAAACAATTTTTCCCTAATATCGTACATTCACGAGTAACATTAAAGACTCCGTACTCGGCCAAATATCAATGATATTCATCATGTTATCACGATCGTCACGATCGTTATCATTATTATAATTTTCATCATTATCATTATCATCATCATCATCATCATCATCACCACCACCACCACCACCACCACCATCATCATCATCATCCTCATCATCAACATCATCATTATCATCCTCATCATCATCATCCTCATCATCGTTATCATCATTATCATCCTCATCATCATCTTCATCATCATCATCACTATCATCATCATCATCATCTTCGTCATCATCACCATCGTCTAATTCATTTTGTCGCCGTGAGAAGAGATCCATCGAAAAATTCGCTTTTTTTTTTCGTTTTTTTTTTCTTATTCTTTCTCTCTTTTCTTTTTACTCGCCGTCCACCACCTGCTGCTCCTGATCCTCTTCTTCCTTCGCCTCCTTGACGTCCTTCTCCTCCTCTAGAATACGATATTATGCATTGTAAACAGAGAGCGACCGTCGAGGATTTTTTTTTATAATATATTAGAAATATTATTTGAAAAACGTTGCTTATTTCTCTTTCCTCCTATTTTATCTCTTTCATTCTCTCACTTTCTCTTCCTCTCTCTCCCTCTCTCTCTCTCTCTCTCTCTCTCCCCCTTTCTTCCTCTATTCCTTTTTTTATCTTGTTTATCTCCTGTTTTTCGTACATTATAGTTTACTTTACTTCATGATATATTATAGCACATCACAATCCAAAGAGTGAAGAGAAAAAAGCAACGAAGGGGAAGGGGTACACACAATGTCGTGCAGAATAAACGCGTTATTGTTTCAAGGATTGAAAAACAAACAAAAAAAGAAAAAATAATAATAATAATGTCATTTTTGTTTTTAGTTTTGTTTCTGTTTGTTTGTTTTTCTCTATTTTTTTTTCGTTTATAACTTTTTTTTTCGTTACTACAATTGTGGTTTTCCTTCTGTTATTACCAAAGCTAAAAGGATGAACCAACAGCAAGGATTCATTGAGTTACATAATTAAATCATAGAAATTTTTTTATCTAGATTAAAAGATAAAACAAACAAATAACCATATTTTCCGATCGACTCTCTTTTTGTTTCTAATTCTCTCTCTCTCTCTCTCTCTCTCTCTCTCTCTCTCTCTTTAATCTACTAACTCGTTAAAAAGACCTTTGCGAATATTCGAAGGAATATAATCTTCACGCGCCCGCGACATCTTTGAAAAATCCTTTTTCAAGCGTTCCAAAGAAGAGGATATACTTCTGAAGAGGGTGTCCTGATAAATTTTCGCGCATCTTTTCTTTTTTTTTCTTTTCAAGCAATTCGACGTCGCATTACGCATCATCCGCATCTGCGAAACAGCAGATGTTTTAAAGGATATAAAACTATCGTCGTCGAGAGAAAAAGCAACACGGTGAGAAAAATGGACGCGCGCGATACTTAAAAGCGAGAGGTGTAAAATTTTTTAAATTCGTTAGTTATTTTTTTATTCGTCTACTCCTTCTGTTTCTTGTTCTTCTTTTTTTTATTTCTTTTTCGACGAAACGTTATGCAATATATGCCATAAAATTTTTCGAATGATACTTATGCAATAACAACGCAAAAAAATAATATCACTGTTCTTATTATCGTTAATCTTAATAACTACATTACTATATGATTATTTATTATTATTATTGTTATTATTATTATTATTATTATTATTATTTATTATTATTAGTATTATTATTGTTATTGTTGTTATTATTATTATTACTATTATTATTATCATTAATAATAATATTATTCTTATTACTCTTGTTATTATTACCATCTTCATTATCATCATTTATTTACAGAAAGACCAACAAGACAGATAGTCTAATATTAAGTATACGGTATTCACTTATTAAGATTACACGAGATAAAAATGATAGTTAACGTTTTGTGCAAATTTCTTTTTTAGA